>NW_027186523.1:1998004-2146228 GCF_028583685.1 Petaurus breviceps papuanus | reverse complement strand
ATGAAGGGACTGGCAATGTATCTTATGGCCTTGCTAAGCCTTGTCTCCCCAGGAACTAAGATTGCTGAGAACTTGCCTCGTGTCAAGATGAAGAAAAGACCTCCATTTGGGTATTAAGTGCTGTGTTTAAACTTGATGTAACTCTGGGGTAGATTCAATTGTGATCCAGGGGTGGGGAACTTTTGACCTTTTTGTGTTCTGTGGTTGAACAAATGAATGTAGTTTACTTATGTTTGGAAACTAATCTCCATTTGAGAAGAGGGGCTTTGTGGTGGACTTAATTAAGGTATAGCCTGGGGTGGAGAAGTATTTGGAACAGGGACTTTGTAATTGATTGAATGATTGGAAGATCCTGGGGTGGGGTAGTACTTGGAGATTATTTAATCCCGCTTAGTAAATGCTGTATTTTGAATGATGTCATGTTTTGATCTTCTCTGTTCTGGGTTTGTCACTGAATAAAATAGAGAGCACCTATGCTGGTATTTTGAACCTGGGAAGTTGCCTTTCCTTGGCATTACATTACAACACTACCTGTGTGATCCTGGGCAAGTAAGTTAACTCTGTTTGCCTCAGTTTCCTCATCTGTAAAAAAATGAGCTGGAGAAGGAAATGGCAAACCATTCCATTATCTTTGCCAAGAAAACCCCAAATGGGGTCATGAAGAGTCAGAGACAATTGCAATGTCTGAAAACAATAAAATGTGCCAAATACTGTTGATGAGTACTGAAGATACAAAAAAAGAGACAAAAACACAGTCCATCAAGGCTCTCCCAATCTAAATGTAGACAAAATATGTAAATCAGTATTTCTATAAGTGATATAGAGAATGTCAATAGAAATTGCTCTCAGAAGGCAGGGACTAGTAATGAGTAGTACTAGGAAAGGCCTCCTGCAGAGAATAGACTTTGAGCTGAATCTTGAAGGAAGCCAGGAGTCAGCAGAGAAAATCCAGAGGCCTGGGGACCCACCAAGAAAAAGGTGCAGAATAGCAAAAAGGCCACTATTGCAAGGTCTTAGAATATGTAAAGCAGAGGAAAGTGTCAAAAGACTGGAGAAGTAGCAAGGTGGCAGGTTGTGAAAGGCTGTGAAATAAAACAGGATTTTATATCTGAACCTCAAGCATATAGAGAACTTTAGGAATTTATTGAGGTGTAGGGGTGATGTGGTCTAAATGAAGGGTGCTAACTGAAGGGTGGATTGAAGCAAAGGAGATGTGAGACAGGGAGATCAAGCAGAATGCTACTGCAGTTGTCCGTGCATGAGGTGCTAAGGGTCAGTACCAGAGTGGCAGCTGTGTGACTGGAAGAAAAAGGGACACATACAAGAGACATGGTGAACATAGAAATGATGAGGCCTGGCAATAGATTGGGTGTATGAGGTTCATTTATGTGAGGTGTTGGAAATGGTACCAGGCTTGGGTGACTGTGAAGATCATGGTCATGCAAGAAGTTTGAAAGAGAGTTGAGCTTGAGGAGAAAGGTTACCAGTTCTGTTTTGGACATGATTTTGAGTTATCTACGGGACATCTAATTTGAGATGTCGTGCATAGTAGGCATTCATTTGTTGAATGACTATTTATGTACTTTGAGTTTAAAGTGTTACAATATGGCATTTGGTCATTATTAGAAGGGCCCCCAAAGTTGCTGCTTCAAAAACTATGAGATTGGCATCTGAAAAATCTTATAACTCTGACAGACTGTTAAGTTAAGCTAAGGGAAGAAAACAAAACAATTCTTGTGACTTAAAAAAACATAATATAGATGAGATTGTTGGAGTCACCATCCTCTTTTTTAGTAACTTGTGTGGCTTTGGAAGTCTTTTGGCTTTATTCCTTTTAAAAATCATCATCATCATCATCATCATCATCATCATCATCATCATCATCATCGCCATGTTAATGAAACTGATGTGAAGTTTACCTAGGATAATGATTAGAGAAGGAGCATGGTTACGTAGTTTCCAAAGTTTCTGTAAATATGTTGTGCCTGGGGTAAAAGAGGATTCATTTTAAAAGTGGTTTAATTTTAAAAGCTACAATACAGCCTTACTAGGTAATCCTACATAATAAGGAATGTTTCTAAGTGTAAACTCAGTTGCATGAGCATTAGTTGGCAAGATTGTCAATTAACACATGAGAGGAAGCTACTGAAGAAATATTTGTGTCCTATATTGAAGTATTTCCAAATCAAACTCAATTGGCCTAACCTTCTGTTTTTGATCACCCTTTGTGATTTCAAACTGGCTGAGATCTCAGGTTGGCATTCCAAAACTGATTTCATCCAATGTGCAGGATCAGAAGAGGAAAAAAAAAGATGATGGATCCAAATAAAAAAGAGAAATGTTAGATTTTTTTAAAAAACTAATTTGTCACTTCACACATGGAGTATGAACTGAATAGACTTCTAACCCTTAAAATACTTTTTTCCCTCTTTTTACTGCCTGGAATCTTAAGAGCTTTATCATTTGCAGTCATAAAATGAAAATATACACCAAACCCTCAAAGGGCAAGTATGAAATTAAATTATATTTGGGCAGCTGTAACCTTTTAAAACGATCAAATTCCAGTTAATGTATTTCTTCCTGTTCCAAGTGCTGCCATGGTGTTTGATGGTGGGAAGCAGTCCAAAGGGCATTGGGAGATAATAAATTCACTGTAAATTTCACCCCCGAGGCATGTCTCCATACACCAAGGCCTCCATTTAGCAAGGCTGACCTAAAACTCTTGTCACATCCAAAGGTCATTTAGGTTGGGGTTGGTGTGTCCCATCTATCTTTCCTTGATGTAAAGAGTGACAGTTGAAACAAGATTGAGCTCATAAACAATCATCTGAATATGAAAAAGAAGCTGGCTGGGGAAAAGGAGGGGAAAGAGGTGAAGAGATAACTACTTCTACAATAGAACTGGCAAATTCCAAGCTTTTCCCTAGCCCTTTGAAGAAGAGATAACATCTCAGAGCTTCTGTTTTAGACCTGGTATTTGTTGTGGACTTGGAATCTGGATCTCTTATCTCTTTCTTTTTATTTGTTTCCAAAGTATAGATCATCATCATCATCATCACATTTTAAATTATTTTTTCTTTAAATTGGGTGCTCTTAACCTTTTTTATATATCATGGACTCTTTTGGCAGTCTGGTGAAGGCCATGCTGAGGCTACATGATCTTTATGGATGGCCACTGAATAGCTCCAGGGTAAAATGAAAATTCCCCAAATCTTTGAGCCCATGGGAGAAGGAATGGGAAACAGTTTGATTTGGGGACATTTAAGCAATAGTAATTATCTGATCTAATTATATCCTTTTACAATTGATGCCAGTAATAGCTGCAGCTTGTCAAATTCAGTCAGAATAAAGGTTTATGATGAATAATTATCTTCTGAGTTGGACAGCAAAGTTTTTGCTGCTGCTTGATTCACCTGAATGTGAGTTTTGTGGCATCGTTTAGATTTTTTGAGGCTTTATTCTCTTACTAGTTATTTAAGGCTTTATTCAAGAATTACTATATATATATATGACATATACATAATATACATATATATGCCATAAAACAAACAAATGAGAAATTCAGCGATAAACATAAGATATAGGTAATATTGCAGAGCTGGTGTATGTGGGTTCAGTACTTGGAATTGATATCAATTTTCTAGAGTGACTTTTTTAAAAATAAAAAAAATTACTTTTTACAGCAGATTAAAAGAATACAATTTCCAAAGTTATAACTGATACTGACTAATATAGAATGCAACTCCTTTCCATCTCTGTAATTATCATTTTATCTAGCCTAATATGTGAGAAAATTGTTTATTACATAGAAGATGCTCTTGTAAAACCTATCTCCAAGTACCCCTAGGATGACCTTTTCCTTCCTCAGATACCTCAAGGAAGCAAAATGGCCTCCCTACACTTTAAAGGGATCAGCCCAGCCTACAGAAAATGTGTATCAGCTACCACCCACCTATATACAGTGACTCTTATTCTGCTTAGAAAAACCAAGGCATTTAAGCTAATAATTTTGAATTGAAGCAAATACTCAAAATATACAAATGAATATACGAATGAACAAGCATTGCAACTACATAGTAGTATGCCTGGTGCTTAGTGCTAAGCATACAAACAGAAAAGTGAAATGATCTCTGTCCCCAAGGAGCTAACATTTTACTAGGTAACCACAACGATGTCTAGGAGAGTGGGGGCCAAGGAAGTGAGCTTTAGTCTGTGGAATCATGGCGATTGTGAGTATAGCCATAGTGCAGTCAATTATCATACTTCTCCTGCAAGCAATGATCACTTTGGTATGATTGCTGTTCCTAGAACAGTGGGAAACTGGAAGAAGGAATATTATGAACAGCATCAATGCAGATGACAAGACACCCATGTTGGGTAGGCGCTGGCTTCCTGCTAAAATAATGGATGGGGTATAAATCCTACTCTGGGCTTCAGGACAGTGTAACCCATATGGAATGCCAAAACTGAGTAGATATTGGGGAAAACAAAGGAAATACTTAAATAAAAAGAAGACTTAGAATAGCAAGAATTAAAGATCCAAATTAATCCCTTAAATTTGTATACATGTTGTAGTTGTTTTTTTTTAAGAATATGTCCATAAACTGAATTTGTGTTGAAGTTTGGGAGTTTGTAACAACAAAGGTCATAAAACTGCCAAAAAAAAAAAAGAAATGGGCATAACCATCTCTATCTCACCTTACCTCAAGATGGTGACTGTACATGCTAGTGAATTGGGCTAGTAAAAGCATATGTCTGCACATTCTAGGCTCCAAACAAAATAAAACATTTTGAATTGCATAAATAATTAAATGAAAATGAATTTTTTCTTGAATTAAATTCAGACTGATTCATTCATTCACTCAACAAACATTTATGTATTGCCTACTGTATGTGTGTGTATATATATATATAATATATATACATATATTATATATATATACTATACTGCCTAGGTGCTTGCTTGGAATACAAAAACAAAAGGTGCCCTCAAGAAACTCTAATTCTATTAGTAGGAGATAATATGTACATAAGAAAAATTAATACAAAATATAGAAAACACAGGTACAACATGAGTTATGAAAATATATATGTATTTACATGTTTCACAAAATGATACATAATAAGCTTTTAAGCTCTACCAACAATTATTTTCATATCCATTTAATGCTCATACTTTCTACAATCATTAGGTCTCAATAAACATTCAGTTCCTGAGGATAAAAAAGAATGGTGATTTCACAGTTAATTTAGTGAGAAATGTTTGATTTCAGAAAGGATATAATCTTTCTAACAACATTCTACTTTATCAAATCACAAATGTGGAGCTATGGTGATTTTTCTCTTAGGGAAAAAAAGTATTTTTCTTTTTTCCTTTAAAGGAGATTTTAGTGGAAATTGTTCTTCTTACCTAATTTAATTAAGTAAAATTAGTGACTGATATAATCCTAGTTATGGGTATATAAAGAAAATGGAGAAGAACTTTTTGCAGTGTCTCCCTTACCTCTCCAAATGGAGATATATTTACTCGTTGATGACCTGAGAAATGGATTAGTTGTATTCATACTCCCACAGTAATGAACAGCCAGTCTGGAGTGGCATAAAAAGGGTCAATCGAGTAGGTCATACATCATATGGGGAGGCAGATGTTGGAACATATTGTAATATATTACTGTGCAGTACATGAAGATGGCTTGTGGAGTAGAGAAAAGAGGGAGGAGGGGGAAGGAGAAATGATCAGATACTTTTTTATTTATGACTACTAAATGTAGCAAATACACATGTATTTACATATATACATAGACATATACACATATATGTATATACATATATACACACACAAACAAATTTTAAGGGGGTATTGCAATTATTATTAGTGTTTCATATTGACTAGGATTCATTGCTCTAGTGTAAATTATTTGATCCTTTGACATATTCTAAAGAATAAAAATTTTAAAGTACTAAATACAATGTAATATCCCTTATTTACATACTTCTCTTATTCATATACTTAAGTACTTGTGCTAATACAGAAGAAGCATGTAGAGAAGATCATTTGATTCCAGCAAATGTAACAATTAATGGGCCATCTTTACATTTAGTCAGGATACTATTCTTTTGAGTGAACTGATCATCAGACTAAAGGGTCAAGTTGAAATGGTTTTGAATTAAGAATCAAGTTTGTATGAAATAGTTATCTACATATTATTTTACTTTGTGATAACAGTTAGCATCAGATTATAATTTCTATTGATTTTTTTTATGAGGGAGCAGTGGTGTTTGATAGTAAAAAAGCAATCTGAAAGGTATTAACTTTTTTCATTGTACATAACTATCCAGGCAGCAGAAATAATTTACTTTTTAAATTACTTATAAATTTCATTTTTATAAATTAAAAAGTATAAAACAAAACTTTTTTATATGTACATCCTCAAATTGATTTTTATATTCTATAATCAAAATTTATGAATTGCTTATCTAGAATGAAGGTCAAATGCTTTTATTTTTCTCCCTGTGTTAATTTGTTGATATTAATGATAGCTATGACAAAAATGTCGACCAACTGTCACCAAAGCAGAAGAACACATTACAACTTTTATCTAATTTTTTGTTACTTCCAATCAATGCCATTTGCCAAAATTGAAGCAAGAACTATTCAAAATGGAAGAATCAAGTCAAATTCATATACTTTAGAGAGGAGAAACTTGAGGCCCAGAGAATTTAAAGGGCTTGTCCAAAGTTCTGTTATTAGTGGCAGAGATACAGTTCTATTCCTGGCTCTCAGTCCTTGGTTCACTTGTGTTTAGTATAACATTAGCTCTGGAACTACTCTCCCACTTGCCTTTAGGGCAACAAGTCTGAGTTCACAGAAGGCAGCTGCTGCTCTGAGGTAGCTCTTGAGTAGTTGAGGTGTGAAAGAATATTACTCATGAGCCCCCACCAGTGTGCTTCCCTCTATGATTATCAGTGGAAATAATTTTAGTAAGTCAGATGTGATTAGCTTTTAATTAAGTGTATTTATTAAGGTGGTATAATAAGAACAATCGATAAAAACATCCCTCTGAAAGTCTGTGACAATAGTCTGGGGGTAAATCAATTAGCTTAGGTTTAGAAAGCACATGTGCAAACAGGATAATTCACAATTTGTGAAAATTTCTTGATAGAATATTGTAGCCTTTCTATTGAGCTTCATAGAGAAAGTCATGAAGCTATATTTTTCCAATGGGTCTAATTTCTCCTGATTAACTGATTGCAGATGCTTCTACTAGTTAGTCAGCTTTCATTCATTAAACTCTTCTTGTATGACAAGCAGTATGTTAAGCATAAGAGAGAAAAAGAAAGGCAAAAAAAAAAACAGTTTCTGCCCTCAAAGAACATACATTCTAATGGAGTAGAACATATATAATTAGGTTCCTATGAAATACAGCATATAGAGAGTGAGTAATCTGAAAGGTTAAAGCATTAGTAGCTCCATAACCAGCAAAGGCTTCAGGTGAGCTTTCGGCTGAGGATTAAAGGAGACATTCCTAGGTTGCTTTTGAAAAATCCAGATCTGTTGACCTTCTGAAGTTCATTGACTCCTCTGCCAGCTAAGGGGAAGTGGAATTGGAGTAGGTTAAGATCACAACTGAAGTCACAGCTGAACTGAGGACAGGATTCTTCTTCTATCCTGAAAGTATTTCCTTTTCAGGGGTTTAGCTGGAACTCTTATTCCAAATGCTATATACTTGAATCCTTGGCTTGCTATTTTATACAACACATTGCAGGACCCACTCCTCTATAGAATCTGAACTTCCTGTGTTTCTCAAAAGTCTTTGATTGCTTTATGTGTCTAATCCTTGTTCACACTTATTTGCTACTACTGATCGATTGACTGACTCAGTGGAGGTGTTCTCACTGGATAAAAGTCGCAGGACTAAATTTATCGATTAAATTGAGGACCATCTCTTGTCATACAGTAGCAAACCACATCAATTTGCGTGGCAACTATAATGAAAATCTGATTATGGTATGGTTTTGTTATTTTGACTGAATAGAACTAGACTTTGTTTTTGCATCATAAGATCACATATTTAGAGTTGAGAGGATCCTTAGATGTCATCAAATCCAATTTCCTCCCATAAGGAAAATGCCACATAGAAATTAAGAATTTTGTCCAGGGTGATGCAGGTAGTAAGTGTGCCAGGGAGGGTTTGGACTTGGGTCTTCCTTACTCCCAGTTCAGCATGCTATCCAATATTCCACCTAACTGCCCCAGTTTCTAGAATTTTCCATTTCCTAGAATCCTCAACTTTTCCCCCATAATCTTCTTAATATACAGATATCTTTTTTGAGCTGATAAGCATGAACGAAATAGGCAAGATTTAAGTCAAGGGAGAGACAATTAACAATAAAGTCAAGAAATTCCTTTTAATGTTTTAAAGCAAATATAAAGTGATGTAGAGTGGCAAAAATAATTTTTTTCCTGGAATCTTTAATTTTAAATTATATTTTAGACTTCACAAGAGAACTGAAACTTGATTTTTATATTATAGTTATGCTAGAGTATTTCAATTATATATAGAAAAAATTCAGAAGAAGCCTAAGGTATTTACAGTTTTAAAAACCATTTCTTAATGTAATAAGGACAAGCACTGAACTTCCCTGAGTGACCTCTTGGACCATGACAAAGAATTCTTCTTTCCTATTAGATCAGACTGAACAAGCATGGGATTAATGTGATGACAAAGAAATTTACTAACTCGCTGTTTCCCAAAATAATTGCCAGAGTTTGATCTTAAAACTTGTTGGAATATTTCAGGCACAGTCTATAGAGGTCACTTAATAAAATTCCTCTAATATTTCTCATTAACATTAACAAAAATGTACAATGTATTAATCTTTTGTCAACTATAGATATCAAAACACTTTATAATCTGGATTTTAGTAAATTTAAATTTTTATGTTACAACTCAAATGACCCTCTTGTTTATGTTTTTTTTTTTTTTACATTTTAAGTGTTATTACTTTATTTAATAGGCTTCACCCCCCCTGCTAAGTGAAACTTTGGCATAACTTGAACTGGGTTAAAGTTTCAGTTTAAAAAAAAAAATTCTTTGTTATATGCTCTGACCCAACTTTTCTCTCAGGCACATCAGAATTTGATGAGGTGGTACAGTGAATAGAGCACTGGCCCTGGAATCAGGAGGATCTGAGTTCAAATTGGGCTTCAGACACAACACACACACACACACACACACACACTAGCCGTGTGACCTTGGGTAAGTCACTTAATCCCAACTGCCCTCCAAAAAGCAAAAAAAAAAAAAAAAGAATTTGACTCATGTCTTGATCTCTACAATAAAGGACCCTGAGCTCCCAAGCAAATACACAGGTTAACATAACATAGAATATAGGATAGACTTGAATTTACCTAACAAAAGCTCAAAGGATTCATTTCTGTACCCATCAATATTCTTTCCCTCTTTGATGGGCCTCTATATCATTCAATGACATATGTGGTCCTCTTCACTTAGAGCACAACTTTATGTTTGACTATCACCTCCACCATCTTCCATAGAAGGGAAAATGCATGGAGTCTCTGTCATACTGACCCTTCTTCCTCTGGGAGCCTCATCTTCCTAGCAACCTAGAGAGGCACTTCCAGATTTATAGCACAGCAGACTCCCAATAGGGAATAGCACTCAGGGGTAGTAACTTTAAGTTATGATACCCGTAAAAGCCACTCATAAGTCACAGCAGCTATTTATATTCAAAGAGCCAGAAGTTTACAGCCTCTATGTCTCCTTATGTCTTCAGGATTGCCTCAGAAGTTAATCTGATTCCAGTCCACTCTAAACGACATGTATCTTCTGACCTTTGGAAATAGCAAGCTTTTGTATCTCTAGTGCTTAGCACCTTACCTGGCAGACTTAATAAACTTATATAATAAACTCAATAAACTTAATAAATGTTTATTGATTGATTGATTTTGATTTGACAAGGAAGGGAAGGGACAGTTCTCTGAAGGAACATAGGCCAGATTAAGAACAAATAAACCATCCAAATGAGAGGAGATGGAGTAGAGAAAGATGCATTTACTTTGTTTATTGATCCAAAAGTCAACATTTGTGAGAAAGTATCACACCCATAGTGATACACATATATATTATTTTGGTCCTTATTCCAGAAATTCTTCCACTTAGTCTTTTTTTTTTTGCCTTTTTTTTTGGAGGACAATTGGGGTTAAGTAACTTGCCCAAGGTTAAATGGCCAGTTTTGTGTGTGTGTGTAAGTATCTGAGACCAGCACCGATCCCAGGTCCTCCTGACTCCGGGGCTGGTGCTCTTACTTTCCACTTAGTCTTAAAACAAATTTTCTCAACATAGCCTGGCTGTCTCTAGTTTTAATCATTGCTTTTGTTTGTCTTGTTATGCACTTGAGAACAAGTTGTTTTCTTTTGTTTTGTTTTTAATCCAAGGAAGTAGAGTTAACACACACACAACTAACAAAAGATGAGCAGTATTTGGGAGACTTCACTGGAACATTGGTAATTGGCTCAGAAGAAATATGAAAGAAAATCCAGTTGATTCACATGGAAACACGCTGTTATGTTTTGAAAGTTTTCTCCAGTACATTAGCTCCTCTTAAGCTCCACATTTAACTTACATTAAGAGGCAGAAATTAAGCAGTGAAGACTGATACAGTCTTGACATTTCTTTGTGTTTTTCTCTTTCGGATGCTTTCCCCCCCCCCAAACCTTCCATCCCAACACCTTAGTCCTTCCTCACACTCTTTTTTTCTATATATTACGTTGTTGAAGTCTTCCATAAATAAAAATTATTTTTAGGAATAAAGTTTCATGCTCACAGTGGTCACTGTCTCTTAGCACTTTCTGTTCTGAAAGAGGCAATGAAAAAATTTAACAGTTATCTTGGAAATGAGCAAATCTTGTTATCTAGAAATTTTTGGTTAAAACTCAGCTATACTGTCCTTTCCAATATTTGTTTAACATTTCTTATCATGAGGTAGGGAACAAGAGATATTTAATTATATCTATCATCTGTTTTTCCATATACATGTACAGCATTGTCTGCCTTCCCCAAAGGCATAAGTGTCATGTTCTTTCAATCCTTGTCTGAACTAAAGAGAAGAGTTGAATCAAACCTTATATTGCTCTGTTGAATGCTTCTTGCTCCAGAGTAAATGTCTTTCGCTGTCACCATCACTGTCACTTGTGCCTTTATCCAGATTGTCTGGCCGACAGTAATGGAGACCTGATAATAGAACTTAGTTCAAAGAGCAAATTAAGGTTTTGAGCCAGGCAGAAGGGGCAGAAAGATGCCAGTGACTACTTTTATATGTGCCAGCAACCATGTATTGTGGATTATTTTTTTTCACCTTTTAAAATAAGTATTCATGGCTCTTCTTGTATTTAAAAAAGATTATATCTGTTTATTTGAAAAAGATGTTTGCTTTTCAATAATATTTGAAAGGGAAGTCTTTACTTTTGAAGTGTTGATTCTACTGGCTTTTGCAAAGGCTATAAAACTATTAACTTCTTCCAGAAACTTAATTTTTTTTTCATATTCCTTGCACAGACTCATTCCATTATATTATTTCAAAACAGAAATGTCTCCTTACTGCTATAATTGTGATTTCAATGAGTAGATTAGTTTGTCTCTGCATTATCTCTGACTTTATTCTAAGCAGACTTTGTAGATACATGTTCTCCATATTTTCTTTCTCTAATAGGTAGGCAGAGATATTTTATCAATATTATTTTGTGTTATCAGTATCGCTCTTATTTCTGATATAGACAAAAATAAAGCTTTTCATGTCATTATAATGACAACTCCTACTGTAATTTGTTTTTATGTGAGTTTTGTCCTGACATAAAAATGAGATAATTGTTTAACTTGAAATCATTGATTCAATACCAGTCTTGAAATAACCAGAATGTGTTCCTATTTTTATTCTGAGTTGAATATTACAACTTAAAGCACCAATAGGAAAATCTATAAATAAAAAATTGAAAAAGCACTCACTTAAGGAGATGTGTTGAAAATACTAAAATGCCTTAATTACAGCTCAGCAATTTGAGAAGTGTGGAATTTTATTCATAGTACATCTGATGGCATTATTTGCTTATTAACTATACTAGTTACTTAATGGAGAAAAATGAATTATTTTACGTGGAACATGTCCAGTATAAAACATATACTGAGAAATATCTGTGTCAGATAGCAACTCAGAGTTTCCTTCTAAGAAGGAGGAATTTACAGTTACATTTGGTCAGGCTAGAGGGGACCTTAAAAATTATTTAGTCTGACTCCTCATAGAGGAAGAGGTTAAGTGGCCCATGGGGGTTAAGTGATTTTTTTCCCCAAGTTCTCAGAAGTGCCAGAGCCAGGATTGACTTCATGTCCTCTGAATCTGGTTTATCCTACTGTGCCATGCTATTTTTTTATAAGATATGGATGTTATAGATTTAAAAATATTTAAAGAATCTGGTTTCCTCATACCATGAACATTAGAAACATGGAGTCCAATATCTTTTCAGATTTTCATTCATTCAGATTTTCAATATCTTTACAGTTTTTCACATAACTCCTTTTGTTGACAGACTATCTACATGGGTCCCATTTTTTCTTATTTTGTTAAGATTGGGACAGAAAAGAAATTTTTTTTTTGTTAAGAATAATTAACATAGGGGCAGCTAGGTGGCACAGTGAATACAGTACTGATCCTGGAGTCAGGAGGACCTAAGTTCAAATTTGACCTCAGATACTTAACACTTACTAGCCATGTGACCTCGGGCAAGTCACTTAACCCCAATTGCCCTGCCCTCCCCCCTCCAAAAAAAGGCAAAAAAAAAAAAAGAGAGAGAATAATTAACATACTGAAGCAACATGTTTTTAGTAGAAAGAGAGCATCCTTTGTGGTCAGGTATGGGTGGGTTCAAGTCCCACCTCAGATATATACTGGTTGTGTGACCCTAGATAAGTTACTAACTTTAATTCCCCAGGCACAACAGGTGTTGACTTGAATTGGTAGAGGGAGATTCCTCATGTTAATGAGATCACAGATTAGATCAAAACAATAATAACTATGCTAGAGATGAGATACCTAGTGAAATAAGTCAAAGCCATGTGGTAACAAGATTTCTTAGGGATAATCCCCTTTCAGATGTATGATACTGGACTTGTCCCAAAGATGCCTTTTTAGTAAGCCTATAGAAATGACCTTACATCCTGATACTTTTTTCATCTACAAAAAGCTATCATTTTTTCTACCCACACAAGATGCTCACTGAACATCAAACATTAAAGGACAATAATAGGTTAGTGACTTGTCCTTTCAGTGAACTCATTGAATATAGGATGATGATGATGATTTCCATATTATCTATAGCAAATGATGTAATCTCTGGGCTCAAATTGATGAGGTTTTTTTCCTCAAAAACCAACTAACTCATTAATGGCTCAGCCTCTATCCAGAGTACTGTTTCAACATGGAATTCTCTCTTTATGATTATAATTGTGATACTCATATAAATTTCCTTTTGGGGCAGTAGGGGGTCTCTCTCCAGGGACCCTGCTGTCTCCTACAAGCAACAGGGCTATGAAATATTTAACAAAACAACAGGTTTATTTAAGGCAGAAATAGCAGAGAAAATAGAAGCTGCCACATTTTTCTTAAATTCTCCTTTTCCCAAGGTCTTACGACTCGTGGCCAACTTAGCCATAGTACAGATATTAGTGAATAGAATTGAAGCCCTTGGTGAAAGAATGGCCTGTCCTTAATGCTTTCCTACTTCCCTCTAGGATAGTTTACTTTTTTTGGGAGGGGGGGAAGGCAAGACAATTGAGGTTAAGTGACTTGCCCAAGGTCACACAGCTAGTAAGTATCAAAGTGTCTGAAACTGGATTTGAATTCAGCTCCTCCTGAGTTCAGGGCCAGTGCTGTATTCAATGCTCCAGCTAGCTGCCCTGATAGTTTACTTTTTATTCCATTATTTTGCCACGATCTAAACACCTCAATTCTGCTTATGTTTATGGTTCTCACAGCTCCTAGCTCAAGTTTCTATCCATAGGGTCTATCTGTCTGTCTCTCTCTCTCTCTCTCATCTCTCTCTCCCCACTCCCTCTTTCCTGACATTCCTTTTTTCTTCTCCCTTTCTTTCCCTATTTCCTCCTTTTACTTCTCTCTGCCTTCCCCCCCCCCCCACACACACAACAAAATCAAACTCTTTAAGTTTGTAGAACAGATGCTAATCCATATTGGTTGTGGGCATTCCTCACCAAGAGTTCCCTATACCATTGAAATCACACATCCAGTCTAAAAAGTACCAAATTTACTTAAATCATCTAGAAAGAAGTAGCAATATCTTGCCCTCCCACCTTGTAAAATGTTGCCTAGTGGTTGACATTGTGAGAAGCTGACCCACCTGCTTTGTAGAGTTTTTCAAATCATACTCTCACTGAATACCATCAATCATAGAGAAGTAATAACCGCTAGTATAGGACATCTTATTAGAGTGAAAACTCATGTAATAGATATTTTCACAAGAAAAGGCAACCATAAATAACTAGGGATGCAGCGGTTAGATTGTTAAAATATAATTATACTAAATAGATTTTGATGAACAAGGAACACAAGATGATGAGTAATTACATCTCTATTTTTTTCATTCTATCACACATTTCCCTTCTCTGTGCTGGGTCATTACTTCAGTCAGACTCACCAGGGAGAATGCTTCTTAATGAATTCTCAGCCCCTCATTTTGAAATGCTTGGGATTCATATGGGGTAAATTACAAGGGAAAAAATACAGATAAGGCCCAGAGAAGTAGAGATAACACCAAGCTCATGTAGACTGATTTTCATATATCATAATTCAAATGATCTCCAAGGAGATATTCTTTAAGGAATGAGCATGTCTCTTTCTCTTGCTTCTAGGGCTAATTCCAGTTGCATTATCAGCATAACTTTAAACAAAGTTAATTCCAATAGTATCAAAAGTAGAACATTGAATATTAGGCAAATCAGTTTCCCTCAGCCTCAGTTCCTCTGTTTGTAAAATCTGGAAAAAAATAACTTTTCCCTCTTATGAAAAGATAATATAAAGAATAATTTTATTATGGATGCAAATAGGAAAATACATAACATTCATAACAAACATTTTTTGTACATCATACATAGAATATGAACCATTTGTTACTTTTTTGCTTTCACTCCTTTTGTTGTCTCCCCCACTAGATTGTAAGCTCCTTGAGGGTAGAGACTGTGTTTTCCCTCTTTGTGAATACCCAGCTCTTAGCACAGTGCCTGGCACATAGTGGGCATTTAATAAATGTTTAATTTATTAATTTTTGCCCTAGTTAATCAATTATTTTTCAGTGCCCACTGTATACAAAACACTGTAGAAGAGAAGTCTTGATTCTTTCTTTGATCCATTGCTTAGATTGACCTTTTCTTCTAGTTCCTACTGCTGCCCCACCAGTTCCAACTCCTATCACCTCATGCCTGGATTGTCTTCCCACTCTATCCTGTCCTGCATACTAACGTCAGATTAATTAGCCAAAAGACAATACTTAAATCACTCCATTTTTCAGGCCTTAAAACTTCAGAGACTTGCTATTGTCTACCCTTCTAATCTAAATCTGCCTGTCTTTCAAGACAGTCTCTACCCTAACATCATTCTGTATGTTGTATCTTTTTTCTAACTACTCCTCTAACACATGTTCCTCGCCTTAGACAAGCCAATTTCTTCAAAGCTTAGCACAGATAGGCTACTCGTTTTGTTGAATATATATTAACCATGCCTTCCCCAATTTCAAAGCAAAATTTTTGTTCAGTTTATTAATATAAATGAAATAGAACACCTGGTTCCTGCCCCTTAAAGAACTTAACAATCAATCAAAAAAACATTTGTTAAGTAGTCACTTTATGCCTGGAGATAAATTTTTTTCAAAAAGCAAAACTAGTCTCTTCTCTAATAGAACAGATATAGGTAAGTACATGTGAAATACATACAGAGTAGAGGAAAAGTTACCTTTCAAGGGAAGGCAAGGATGCCTAAGAGGTGCTGGATGTGACTGGAAAAGTCCTGCAGAAGGTGGCATATTAGCAGTCTTAAAGGAAGCCAGGAACTCTAAGAGGCATTGAAGGGGAGGGAGAGCATTCCAGGCATGGAAAAGAGCCAGTGCAAAGGAAAACATGGAGAAAGGAGATAGAAGGTCATCTCAGTATGGCTGGGCCATAGAGTACATAAAGAAGAATAATGTGTAAAACGGATGAAAAAATAAGAAGAGGCTAGATTATGAGGAGTTGTGGATACCATATGGAAGAGTAAATATTTGTTCCTAGAGGTAATAGGAAGTTACTGGGATTTATTAAATAAAGAGGGTAACATGATTGAACCTGGGGGTGAGCAAGTTAAATTTTCAGTTTGAGCATTTACACGTCAAGAGTCATCACAAATCAGGGCTTGATTTATTGTTTTATTGACTGTCTATACTAAGGTTCTCAAACTACAACCCTGTGCCAACCTGTATTTGTATGACTAGCAAGATAAGAATAATTTTTAGAACTTTAAATAAAGTTTTATTCTATTTTTTTTTTAAGTAAAAACCTGTCTTAACTCATGAGCTATACAGAAACTGGCAGCCACAGCATTTGACCTTCCCACCATGGTTTTCAGATCCTTGGTCTTCTAGACTTAAGAAAATGATGGAAGAAAATGTTAAACATGCAGATTAAATTTAAAAGTGTGTCATGTGCTATTGTTAAATATTAACTAGCATACCAATTGCTGTAACTGTACTTTAGCAAGATAACTTCAACAGCTTTGTGGAATATGGATCAGGGGTGAGAAACCTGTGGCTTCAAAGCCACGTGTGACCCTCTAAGGCCTCAAGTGCAGCTTTTTGACTGAATCCAAATTTTTTAAGGGGATTTCTTCTGTGAAGTTTAGCACTTAGAGGGACTTGATGCAGCAGAGACCATTTATAAAAAGCATTTGAAATAGTTCAGGTGATAAGTGATGAGAACCTACACCCAAGGGGCTAAGTGAATAGAGACAAAGGGATGTATACAAGAGGTATTGTGGAGGTAACATCAAGCTTTGGCAACTGATTGGATATGGGGTGAGTGAGAGTAAAGTGTCTAGTTGGATAACAAGTGCATGAGGGTGACATTTCCAGGATGATACAGTTGTGTACCTTAGTGATTGGGAAGATAGTGATGTGCTCCATAACTGTAGGGAAGTTTAGAAGAGAGGGAGGTTTTGGAGGAATGGTAATGAACTCTGTTTTGGACACAATGAGTTTAAGATCCCTAGAGAACCTCCAGTTTGCATTAGGTGAAGGATTGGAGCTCGAGACAGAGAGTAGGGCTGGATTGCAGATCTCAGAGTCTTTGTAAAGCTAATAATTCAATCCATAAGAGTTGATAAAATTATAATAAATTAAGATAATGTAGAGGAAAAAGAGGGGCCAGGTAGAACATTGGTGCAGGACACCTAAATGAAAATCTAGCAAAAGAAAGTGAGGACAAGAACCAATAGAGAAATTTATCATGAAAATCTAGAGGGTAGAGAAGATTCAGGAAGCAGATAAATTGTCAGCCTAAAGCAGAGAAGTCAAGAAGCATGATGACTGAAAAGGTGGACAAGAATAATACAGTATGTGCTAAGAATGGATTTTGATTTGCTTCAATAAAGGGAAAGTTCACATTAATAAGATCCCATATTTATTGAATTATTGCAATATGGAGGGACCAAGTAACGAGTTTTGAGAAGGTCCAAGAAGAAAGCGCAAGACATTGTCATGTAATCATTCCATGCAACTTGGATCCAAGGATTAACATGTATAGTTTGATACAAGCTGTTTCATTGCTAACTAGAAGGAATTCCCTTGTTCTTTTATAGATCTTCTTATATCACTCTCTTTAAATCTTTTGGTAGTTCCTTAATGACCACGGATGACCAAACCAGTATCTAGTCCAGTTAGGTTATAATATTTCCTCAGTTCCGTAACAGCTAAATAGATTTAATTTTTAAAAAATGAGCCTCTACTAGCAAGAGCTATACACTTATTTATGTTATTTATTTATGTTATGCTTCTTAAGGACAGCTAGGTGGCACAATGGATAGAGCACCAGGCCTGTAGTTAGAAAGATTCATCTCCTTTTTAGTTCAAATCCAGCCTCAGACTCTTATTAACTCTGTGACCTTGCACAAGTCATTTAACCCTGTTTGTCTTGGGTTATTCATTTGTAAAATGAACTGGAGAAGAAAATCCCAAACCACTCTAGTATCTTTGCTAAGAAAACCCCAAAATGTGGTAATAAAGAGTTGGACACAACTGAACAACAATGCTTCTTAAAGCATGTGATATTTTTAAAAGATTACAAACATACTTTATTTGCATGGAATTAACAAAAATCCATCAGAAAGAGATAATAGGAAAATAAGACAGATAACTAGGATATCAAATAATGCACAATAAGTGCATTGGAAGATGTTATGTGAAACACAAGGGGCGAAAGATTTTTAGTGCCCAGAGGACCCAAGCTCCATGAAGGCAGAAGCATTTGAATCAGGCTTTACCTCGCCCTCTGTGATTCCTTTATGGCTCTTGATTTTGTTGACCAACCCCTCAGTCATCCACTGACTTCAAATGGCCAATCAATCAATTAAATGTGATATTTGTTTTTTTTTTTTTTTAAGGACTGAAATGTGTTGGTCAGAATGTCTCAACTGCCCCTGCTTTCTACCCTTGGATGGACAGTCATCCAACTATGGTAGACATAATTGATAGGTAGTTAGGTATAAAAGAGTTTAGAGAACTGAATAAAAGGTCAAAGTCCTGTGGTAAATGACTGTTCTTTTGCTGAAATGTGAGAAACACAAAATCTTACCAAACTACCTAAGTGAAAGCAAGGATATGGAAAGCGGTAGTATCACAGGGCTGTTCACCCCTTTCTTCAATAGTCCTAGAAAATAAAAAATCTTGTATTTGAAGTACTGATCACACAATATTTGAGATTGGCTGTCACAATGGACATTTAAAATATTTTCAATTATTAGACTCACCAGGTTGGTTAGAATAGTCTTCTCTTTTTAAAAGGATTATGACTTTCTGTTTCTCAAGCTTTAAAATTCATATGCAGCACTCAAGATATTTTCTTTTTGAGAAACACCTATGTGAGAAAAGTTGAAAATGATAAAGTTAGAATAAGGGAATCACATTTGCATTGCTTCGTAATTCATATTATGTAAAACTAAAATAACAACTCATACTCTGAGTTCAGTGAGGTATATACAACATGAAATCAAAATATATGTATATATTTTGTGATGGGACCTAGAATGATTAAGAAATTAAAATATTTAATTTATCTATGGTTACAAATAATTAAATACTGAATGAATCGTATTCATGTTCTGACTTATTAATATTATTGTTAAAGACTAAACAATTCTAGTTGTTGAAAAATGAAAATAATATCTTGTGGGATTTAAAACATTTTAATAATATTTTGCCTTTTTGATTTTAAATGCAAATGTTAAAATGCCTTTATTCTCACCTTTCTTTGTAATAAAAACTAAAATCATTTTTAGTGTGTTATAAGCCAGTAATGAGTATTCCTAACATCTTGTAACAATACTCCAAGGAATAGTTTTCAAAGATTAAGCTGTTGATATACAGTTTAGGCATCCAGCCAGTCTGTTATGAGGCATCCTTTTGTAAACTTCAATAGCATTTACCCTTTACTATACAGGGTGAACTGTAAATTTTCAAGGTGATGACCTAGGAGAAAGAAGGATGTCTGCTTAATGACTATAGGAGCAAAGTTCAGTTGTGACAGATGATCCTATTTTCACATTGCAAAATGTAACCAGTTGCTTTTTAACTCATGTAATGAGAACATCTCTTCATCTTAAATAGAAATCAGCAAACTTTCACACATCATATTTTTGTTAAATTTTCATAGCTCTCTGTCTACAAATTGGGGACTAAAACTTAAAAACGATCTTTCTCTGTAATGTTCATAAGAAAATGTTTTTGCTAACCATACTGAGGAATTTGTTTAGCTTTAGTGTTTGTTAATTCCTTTTCAATGGATCATTATTACTACGCCGTTCACCTTTTTCATATACTCCATTATCAATAAGGTGTCTTCTTTTAAATTGGCTTGGTTTAACAAAGACCAGTATACTAAAGGAATAGATGATCCCTAAGGTTCCTTCCAACTGTAAATACTATAATCATATGATAATAACTATTATCTATTATCTACTAGGCTATGTTAAAAAGACCACCAAATTGGAAGCCAAAAGACCTGTGTTTGAATTTTGGTTCTGCCACATAAAACTAATCATAATGTAAATTATATAAATAATAAAAGTAATAATAATGATGAGGATTATTATTAATAACAATAACTATCAGTTACATGGTGCTTTAAGGTTTACAAAGTACTTTATATATGTTATTTCCTTTGGTCCTCATGTCAACCCTGTAAGGTAGAAACTCATATCCATTTTACAGTTGAAGGTGCTGAAGCTTAGCAAAGTTAAATGGCTTTTATAGGGTCACACAGAGAGTGTTTGTGTGTCTAAGTCAGGATTCGAACTCAGCTCTTCCTGACTGTAAATCCAGACCTCTTCTATCATGCCACCAAGCTTCCACTAACTTTAAGTGTTATCTTGAGCAAATTGCTTAATGTTTCTTAGTCTCAATTTCCTCATTAATAAAATAAGAATGTGCTACCTATTTCTCATAAGGTTATTATGATAATCACACCTAATAATGCACTTGAGTTACTTTATACATATAAAGCAGTATATACACATGTATTGCTACTATTTTTATTAATATTCAATCTTTTAAAGATCTCTTATTTCATTGATTCATTTAATTTCTCTGCTGACACTGGTCCCAACCCTTCTATGTCATAAAAGTCTTTGTTGAGTTGATTCAATATTTTGATGCTTGTTAATCTGTGATCTCATCAGTGAGAACACCATGGGTGGGCATCACCACCTGTTCATACTCTGGCATCCTTGTCCATGTTCTTCCATAGATCTCCAACAGAGGATGTTACAACCGGATGTGTTAGAGGCCCCTCTCTAGGTCTATTTTTCACATTTCATACACGCAGTAGAGTCCTCAGGTGTCTTTACTCATACCACGTTGTTTTGTTTCTACTTTAGCCAGAAAAAAAAATGATCATCTTGTAGCTAGCTTTCTGATGATTAATTTCTTCCAACTTATAGACACAGGTCTTGGACAATCTACAAACAGCCTCCCTTACTGCTAATCTTGTACTCAAAGCCTGTTTTGTTTGGTAGGATAGGTAAGAGTTCTATTAAATCAATATAGCTTTCTAGAATTCAGGGTTATTTTTGTGCCATGATGAGTCTTTCTTGGAGCAAAATCACTTAAATGAAGGATTGTTATTGTTATAGCAACCATAATAATATCTGAAACTGTAAGATCTAGGGCAGGGGTGGGAAACCTGTGGCCTAGAGACCATATGACTGAATCGATTCAGTTAAAAGACTGCACTTAAGCATTTAGAATGCCACATGTGTCTTCAAGGCCATGGGTTCCCCACTCCTGGAAGTGTAAAGAACTTTGGATTGGCAATCAGGACCTGACTCTGAGACTAATATTTACTATTTGCCACCTGTACAATGTTGGGGACTGTGCCTCAGTATCCTCATTTGTAAAATACATTTTACTAGATAAGCTCTTAGATCCTTTCTTACTCTACATCTAATATCTTCTTATAACTGGGAGATCAAATTATGTAGTGATTGATGGTCATGAAATGCTTTTTAGTAACATCACTTTCTCCCTTACACTACAAAATAAAATTTTATTTTATTTTTATTTGTTTAAATGTATATTCGTCTTTGAAAATGTGTTCAGCCATGCACATGTGTTTGTATTTTTGTTTTTTCTGTGAACTGGTCCTTTCCTATCTGAACACCTGATTTACCTGGAGTAGACTTTGGGGGGGGGGGGGTAAAAGTGGGATATCTTTCCTCAAAGAGAAAGTATAGCTATCCCAGAGAGCTGTTTCCAAGCCTTTCATCACTATTCTGCCACTTTAGAAGGTGTGGAGAAGTCAGAACTTGAACAAGGGGGAAAATGTTTCAATAACTTGGATATCCAGGTATTTAGCAACTGGATAAAAGAAATTTTATATTCTATGTACCATGGAATATATACTTGCTTACCTCTATTTATATGTTCTGGGTTTTTATTTCCCTTTGTCACAGTGCTATATAGAGGTAAAGCAAGCCTTTTATGTTTAACAATATTTTTACATCCATGTAACTTTGTTTTACATAAGATTATTTTCACAAAGGTAAAAACTTAATTGGAAATAATTAGTATTATAAAATTATTGAACCATATCTAATTGGTTGTTAAAATTGTATTAGATACTGGGAGGCTAGGTGGTGCAGTGAATAGAACACTGGCCCTGGAGTCAGGAGGACCTGAGTTCAAATCTGGCTTCAGACACTTGACACACTTATTAGCCATGTGACTTTGGGCAAGTCACAACCCCCATTTCCCTTCAAAAAGAAAAAAAAATTATATTAGATTTGTTAGTAGATAAAATTGATTTCAGTAATTTTATCTGTGTTGGATGGCATAGACTGAAGAGTATGTATCTGGGTCATATTATGCTTGAAACATCACCTCTTCAAGAGGCCTTCTTCCTGGTCTTTGTTCACATAGCATAAATTGAAGTGTAATTTTGTTCATTATCCAGTTGTTTTTATCAGGGTAGGAAGACAAAGTAATGTTCCTTAACACATGATTCTTCTATTCCGTATATATATATAGTTTAATTTGTAGGAAGATACAGCTCATAATAAGTGTTGCAGGCATAATGATGGAAGAAGCCAATGAGTGTCCAGTTCTTAGAGAATATTCAATGTTACTGGACTGCTCCCAATCTACATGGAGGTTTGGTGAGCCACTTTCAGAAATATATGATGGAGGTGTATTCATTCTCTCTTTGGTTCAGACACAGGTATCCCCTTTTACTTCTTGGCATACTGAACAGTGATGAAAAGGCTTTTAATGGATTGCTTAGCCAGAACTAACCATATATCCAAAAAGTTCAAATACATAAACTCTCTCTTCCCTCATGGCTTTCAAGAAAGAAAAAAGAAATGGTTTGGGGCCCCAACATAGACAAGGGCACACATGCCTGTGTGCACATACACATACACACACACAGAATATTTATGCTCATAAGCACTACTTTGGGTTGTAGATACATAAATTACTTTAGAGATTTTCTTCTTCAGTTATGCTTATAATATCCTTAAGCAGTGATTAGAATGATTGCCTTTTCCATTTTCTGTATGAAGAGGGAAAAATCACAGAGAGATTAAATGAATTGACTGAGATATCACAATAAATAAGTAGCAAAGACAATAAATAAATTCATGTCTCTTAGGAGCAAGCTGACAGTAATAAAGTAAATAGTTCATTTTCAACTATCTTAATGAAACTTCTGAGGCCCACAGCATTTCTTCTCCCTCACTCAAAAGCCACCAGGAAAGAGACTTTCGCTGTTGGATCCTTCAGTTTCAGTTTAGCATCCAAGTCAAAAGGTATTTTTTGTCACCACACAGCTAGTTGATAGGAAATGAAAAAAAGGATACCTGCTTGTGCTCTGAATCTGGGAGGCAGAGGGTCTCTTCATCATCAATCAATCAAAAAAGTATTTATTAAGCACCTACTATGAGTAAGGAACTTTGCTAGGCAGTGAAAATGCAAGTAATGAAATAAATTCCTACTTACAATGAGCTTCTGTTCTGATGACAAAGGTAAGGAGAGCTTGCATTTTAGAAATGAAAGATAAGAAATAGTGTCTCGTGTAAGGAACTGAGAGAAGGTCGGTTTGCCTGGATTGTAGAGTACATTTCTAGAAGCAGGTTCACCAAGACTTAATGCTGATTGGCAGCAGGCAGAGAGTATCGTGCATACTCTAAGAACTAGGCACTCATTGGCCACCTCCTTCAGTAAACAAGTATTCATTTCAGCAATCTAAGGAGCTCTTGCAGAATGTAAACTAATATGAATGGTAGAACAGGAATATAGCTGCTGCTTATTTGAAATTGTAGTATGTTTGGGAAGAGATCAAATAACATGACAAGTTAATCATTCAATAAACATTTACTATGCTCCAGGCTCTGTGCTAAGCATTGGAAATATAAGGAAAAAGCAAAAGCAGTCCCTGTCCTCAAGGAACTTACATTCTTAAGAAAGAGACAACACACACACACACACACACACATAACACAAAAAGATAAATACTCAGGGGAATGCTGGAGCTAGACTCTACTGCCTCATGAGAGCTGATTAATATATTTTTACTGCGAGCATTTATATCTCAGAAATCAGCGAATGCTGTAAATCAGGCCTTGATTTATTGTTTTGTTGAATGTCTCCTTTTAAGAATTTAAGGGAGGGCAAAAGGAATGGAGATGGGAGATTAAATGTCACATGTGAGGAATGGAAAGTAGGCCAGTATGGCTGCATCATGTAGTATATAGAGGGGAATTAATGTGTAAAAATACTGGGAAGATAGAGGCCAGGTTTTAAAGAACTTTAAATGACATATATTTGAAGGTAATAGAGTGATACCGGACTTTATTGAATAGAGGTTTGATGAGGTCATACCCACTATTTTGGAAGATCACTTTAATAGTTATGCAGAATATGGATCTGGAGTAGTGAAAAAATTAAAACAATGAAACCACATAGGTTATTAAGAATGGTCCAGGAAGTAGGCGATGGAGGCTTGAATTAGGATAGACACTGCCTAAGAATAAATATGGATTGCTTTTATTTGCTCAGAGCCTCCTAGATATACAGAAGCTAGAACTGCTTATGTGATATCTGTCATTTCTTCCCAGAGAAATGACATGAAAGTTGAGGTGACAGGTTCTCTTGAAATATTCCAGTGTGCTAAATAAAAAATACCCATCAGAAGAATACTGTATTTGAAGTGGAAGTTTTTGAAAGCTGCATTTATTTATTTATTGATGATATTTCATTTTCTTTCTTTCTCTTTATGTAGCAGTTATATGCTGCCCAGCTAGCTGCAATGCAGGTATCTCCAGGAGGAAAGTTACCAGGTATACCCCAAGGCAACCTCGGTGCTGCTGTGTCTCCAACCAGCATTCATACAGAGAAGAGCACAAATAGTCCACCACCCAAAAGCAAGGTACTAATTCAAAGAAGTTCTATTGTCTAAAAAAAATGATATTAACTCAATGTATTAAAAAAAAAAAAGATGGAGGCAGCTTGACACCCTATTCATTTAAAGATTAATGGCTATGTCTTTTAGAAGAGATACTTAACATGTTTCAGTACTGGGTAATAAACATTAGATACAATTCACGGATGTCAAAATTGGTTAAAATATGTCAGTGTGTTCATACACACATATGCGTAGTACAGAAATATTTGTATATAGAAGCACTATTTTTTATTCTAGATACATAAGTTGCCTTAGAGATTTTCCTTTTCTTTCTTTTGATAATATCCTTGAATAATGATTAGGATGATTACTTTTTCCATTTTACGTATGTGGGGGTGGAGCACAAAGACATCAAATGAATTGACTTAGTGAGCACAATAAGTAAATGACAAAGGCAATAAATGAACTCCTATCTCTTAGTTTTTGCCAAGCTGATAGTAAAAGTCAAGTTGAACTACTTTCAAATATCCATCATCATGTAATAGAGAAGTAGCACTGATGATATAAAATGTATTACCCATAGGCCCCCTATATTTGTCTTTGAATGAATCATATGATTTTTTTTTTCTGAAGCAAATTTGCTTTACTTGTTTGTTTTGGTTTGGGCCAGTATTGAAATGAACATTCTCTCAGCAAATCTTGTCCCAGACATTGGTTCACGAACACAGGAGACTAAGAAAACTGCTAATCTAAGATTAAAATTTCACTATGTATAAGTAAAAAAGAAGATACCTCAAGGTTGACAGTGAAATAGTGCCACATCTATCCAAATGCCTTCAACTTACAAATATTTATTGAGCGCTTACTATATATTTAAGACACCCGGTGCTAGCCATAAATATCCAAAACAATATAGTCCTTGATTTCAAGGAGCTTACATTCTCATATAATATGAACTTTATCAGAGGGACAAATAATTTAGCAGATTGTTTTTGCCAACCAATTACATTTTGCCTACCTTAGTTATCATTTCATTTCGTAAGATTATGAGCATTTGTCCAGCCTAAGCATAAAATTTTAAATTAGAAATAGTGTCACTGTAAGTATATATTAAAAATTATATACAGTGTAAGTATATACAGTGTAAGTATATATACATGTGTTCATATATATGATTAAATGTGGTAATCATAGAACTTTTGGTTCAAGTTAACTTCTAGATAAGTTCAAGGATAAAAGACAAAAAGGCACCAGAGGAAACAAAGAAAAATGGAGAATGAAGAACAAACTGTGTCTTTGCTATATTAAGTTCTCAATTTCATTATGATTTATACAAAACATAAAATTTAGACCCAGGAATTTCAGGGATACATTTAGAAATGATTTGTAAGGATAATAGATTAAGTTGTTTGAGCATGTTAAAGTTTTTAGTGACAGAGAGATCAAAAGAATTTTACTTTGAGTTGACTTTTCAACATGAGATTCCTCCTTCATTACAATCTAGTTCTCATTTGTATTTTTAAAAATATATATTGATATGTAGAATTAAGTAGAAATTTGAGATAATGCTAAATAATTTAGCTACCAAAAGAACAATTTTGCATCCCAGCTATACAATTAGATCAAAAGCAATGTGGTTTACATATAAACTATCTGGATGGCTACCTAACTCCTTGTTTCAAATTACATATATGGAGAAAGAAGTCAAAGTGGTGTTAACAGTAGAAGAATAGAAGCTGGGCTTATGATTTCAC
This sequence comes from Petaurus breviceps papuanus, assembly GCF_028583685.1. Classification (NCBI taxonomy): domain Eukaryota; kingdom Metazoa; phylum Chordata; class Mammalia; order Diprotodontia; family Petauridae; genus Petaurus; species Petaurus breviceps. The sequence continues at coordinate 2,119,251 of NW_027186523.1, read as the reverse complement.
TGATGTAAAGAATGCCTAGAAGATAAAATTCTTTCTACCAATTTCAGGCTGGCACCTTCTCTGCAACTTATAGCCATAGAGTTTCATAGGGCACTCAGAGGTTGTAATTTGCCCAGGGTCACACAGCCAGTATCTTTAGGACTTCTGGTTCCCTGGCTTCAAATCAGCTCTCTATTCACTACACTGCTGCTTCTCAACAGATGGAGGAATTTCTATATTAAAGAATTATCTTTCTTTTAAAAACAAACAAAAACCACTGAAAATACCTGAGGGATAAAATAATAGACATTTAATTATTTAACTCCTTTTTATTAAGAGAGGAAATGAGGTATAGAAAAGTTACTTATTGAGTGTCAGATAGTAAATGGAGTAGACCCAAGATGCAAAGCTATGAATCAGTCAGTCATTGAACATTTATTAAATACAAGCTATGCTCCAAGCACTAAGCTTTGAAGGCAACTTGTAATTTTAAGAGGCAGAAGTGAGCATGGAACACATTCCAGGAATGGAAACAGGAGAAGGAATGTCATGTGTGAAGATCAGCAAGAAGGCCATTTTGGTCAGACCAAAAACTCCAAGAAAGGGAGTTACATGTAAGATTGGGAAGGTTGGGGAATGCTTTACATGGCAAAAATAGAATCTCATATTTGATACCAGAAGCAATAGGGAGCCACTGGAATTTCTTGAGTAGAGGAGTTACATGGTCTCATCTGAGCTTTACAAATATGACATTGGTACCTGTATAGAGGACAGATTAGAAAGGGAAAGACAAAGCAAGAAAGCTAATTGAGGCTATTGTAATAGTTCAGGTGATAAGTGATGAAAGCCCATATGATAGTGGTAGCTGTTTGAGAGGAGAGAGAGAAATAGATATGAACATTGAGAAGCTGCAGGAAGAAAAGAATTTGACAAATGATTAGACAATATGAGGTAAGGAAGAATGAAGACTAGTCAACAAAATTAGGACGGAGGGTGCTTAAAACATTATATCTATGGAGTTATGCATTACTTACACTTTATAAAAAGTGTAAAATCTTTATAAAACCATACCTTCAGAGTCAGAAAGACCTTCGGCTATGTGGCCCTGGGCAGACACTTAAAATTTCAGCATCCCAATAGTATTTTAAGATTCATGGTTGTGGAATTGTTGCTGATCAGCAATGCTAGAGGATTCTCTTGCATGTATAAAATCATAGATCCAGACCAAAACACATCCTATGAAATACATAGTCACATTTGTATAGAACCTCATAACATTCATGTCTTTATATATTAAATATTTGTATGTTGATAAGTAGCCTCCAGAAAAGTATTTTCCATTATGATGTTTGGGAGTAAACACCTGCATTTATGATTATGCTCTGAGTGTTTCCATTGACCTCGTACTTCTGTGAATGAAGTTAATGTTTAAATGCACTGCCAAAGTCTTTGAAAGAAAGTTATGTAATAGGAATTACAGTCACTAAATATAAATCAGTCTTGTGAGTATAATTGTCTCCATGAAGTTCTGGTGTACAGATGGACCAGCAGAGTTTTCAGTAATTATCTGTAGGTTTTGCACACATAATTTAACATTCATTGAAAAGGCTAGTCATATCAGCAAAATATGGGCATTTAGACAGAGAAGTGTAGGTCATTTTGTGTGAAAGTAAGGTACTGGTGTGTTTTTTCTTGCTTTGTTTACAAGATTTACTGTTTGCATAATCTCATGTTGATACATTGCTTTAAGATAGTCTCTTTTGAACTGCCCTTTAAAAATTTCTTCCTACTAAGCAATTTTTTATAACTTTTTTCCCCTAATCCATTTATGTTGATAACTATGAGGGTAATGTGACACAGCTGAAAGACTGCTATAAGTGGAGGCAGAGGATCTGTGTTTGAATCCCAGGTCTTCTGCTTACTAGTTAGATGACCTTGGGTCTCATCTGTACATTGTGGGCTTGTACTAAATGACCCCTAAATTTCCTTCTGTCTCAAAATCTAAAATCCTATGATCCTAAGACAACCCTAAGGTGGTTCATCTAGTCAAGAAAATAATCATTTGTTGAACACATACACTACATCACATAAATACAGGAATCAGATATGATCAAATGGTGGGTTTGCTTTGCTGAGACTCAGAGACTTTATCATGTGCTTCTGAGGATAGGAATTATTATTTCAGGCCCCCTCTCAATCACAGAGCCAACTCTGTAGACATTTGAGATATGATCACAATATTGTTGGGTGAAAAGGGACTTCGAGATCATGTAGTCTAATCCCTTCATTTTAAAAATGAGCAAACTGAGACCCAGAAAAGTTAAGTGATTTGCCCAGAGTCACACAGCTAATAAGCAGCTAGGATTCAAATCTACTTTCTCTGACTCCAAATCCAGCTTTCTAAATAAGATGGGACTTTTGAGTCATGTTTGGATCTTTTGTAGTTTTATAGTTTTGGTTTATAGGTCTGTAGTCACTCCCTTCTTTAACATTATTAGTGAAATAAAAATAGGACACATCTTTAAATAAATAAGTATATGAACATGAAATTTTGATTTCTTTTGTTTGCAAGCATATTCTAAGATTTTAAAGACAATATGAACTAAAATGCTTAGAAATTCTTGATTGATTTTATAAGTGGTTTATGAAAAAATGATCATAATTGTGGATTGAAAGTATTCTCTAGCTTCAATTATTATAAAATAATCAAGGCTTTTATTGGAGGTTGGTTATGAAGGGGGAGTTTCCTCAGTTTAAGTGATGGTGAGGTTTGGAAATTTGTCCTTCCTTTGCTTTATTTTCTTATAGCATGCTGTCACATCCTCTTGTCTTGTCATAATAGATTCCTTAAATTGACAATAATCTTAGCTTTAAGCCCAACAGTAAAACTGCATAGATTAAAAATAGCCAGACAAATAAACTTTTTAATAATCATTTTAATGAATTATATGGTCAAAGAATAATAATAATCATTTTTTAAAAGTTGGGCACTATTGTATTAAATTAATCTAGTTCTTTTGGCAGAAGTTGACATTTATGGCACATTTTGGCTTCAAAAAGCTTTTTAAAATCTTTATGGACATTTGTTTTGCCTCAGGTAAGACTAGTAATTGTTATTTTTTTTCTTTTCAAGCAATTATTTGTGCCAGAGTATATAGTTTTGTGTGCTTTTGGGGGGAAGGGAGATTTATATGTCTAGAAGGTTATAAAAGAGAGTTGTACATTCAAGATCCCTCTGTTATCTGTAGACTTACCTGAAATAAATTGAATTGATGGTCTGACAGGGAAGCAGCATTTATTGGTTGTAACAATGGCATTTTAAAGCTTATCCAACTGGTGGTATAAACAAAATGGTCTTGTTGGCAGCTGTCAAAATCAACCTTTTTCTTTAAATTTCATTGTTTACCCTTATTCTTAAGTGTTTCTTTGCCTTTGACTCACAACTCTAGAGAAGGACACAAACAAAACTTATTTGCAATTTGCAAAAATAGAAGGGGGGGATCGAAATGAGGGGGCTCCAAAAGACTGTAAAATTGTGCAGCATGAGTCCTCTGATGCATGCTGTTTTCAATCTGCTGTGTGCCAGTTGGAGGCTCAGGGAGTGCACGAGAGAGAGAGAGAGAAAGGATAATGCTGAGAAATGATAGAGTGGCTGTGACCTCCAAGCTCAGCCTGGAAATCCAAGACATTGATTTCACTTAGCATTCCTGCTGAGAAATCCGGCAGAGTTCAGTTGTAATAAAAGAACAAGATTCTGTTCTAATGGTAATGGCGTATGACAGACATATCACTTTGTCTGTCCTCAGCACCGGAGAGAGGAGAATTGGAGAAAGGTCACCTGACCTGCCTGTGGTAGTGTATGAGTGCTGCACTGAGCTTTGAACTCCAGCCTTGGAACACAATTATTTATAATATTAAATGATAAAGAAACCTTTAGAGGACTTACAGTAAACCCCCGAATACTGCATAAAGGAATTGTGTTCTAGGAGCCTGAAAAACATGAGAAGAAATCCAGCATATTGCAAATTTGCATTACAGAACATGAATAGTATTACATGGAGGGTTATGCCTCCTTGGGTCTTGCGTTGGCTGTTTGAGGTGTGTTTGCATCAGTGCCTGACATATTGTCATTAGTTGAATTTTATTTTTTGGCGCCACCTCATTTTAACAGTTGTGAGCAAAGAAACATTTGTTTTTCATAGCCTACTTTGCCAAAGGCTGGTTAGTGTAGAATTAGGGTCGTCAGCATGTAGAAAACCTTTCTAAAGTTAAGTAAAATTGATCTAGGCACAATTGTATATTTAGAAAGTCTTTAAGATTCCGTTGTCTTTGAATCCTTGCTTGCAACTGAAAATTTTATTGTCAAACCTAAGAAAATATGTTCAGCTGTCCAGAAACGCCCGTCTCCCTCACCCATGTCCCCACAGCTGAGTCTGTGACCAAATATTGGTAAACATCTACATCTGAAAAGTTTGGAAGCTTGAACTTTACTGCAATAGCAGTTCTGTTTGAATGCATGAAAAGCATTAATCTCAACCTCTGTTATAAGAATGAAAACAAGTGCTTTAATTAAGAGTTTGGCAAGCATTGTTCCTAGAATTTCTTACACTTGAATATTTTCTTTCTAAGCCCATTTTTTACATCTTGACAAATGTCTCTGCCAAAAGATTCACTATTCAAACACATAGAACTGACATGGTGTGCCTGGTTCTCTCAATTGAGATATGTCTTGCTATTTAGATCAGCTTTCTATATATTCAAATGGACCATTTTAATTATTTAGACCAGATATACCTATTGGTTTTGGTCATAGTTGGGGCTGTTTTTTTTTTGTTTTGTTTTATTTTGTTTTCTTCTTTCACAAATAATATGTTGTAAAAAAACATTGGCTTTGATCTGTTAATATTTGTCAAGCTCAAACTGTTCTTCTTGAGAAGAGAATTTATACTTAGGTTTTGTGAAAAAATTGGTGACGGCACACATAGCCAACTGTGTAGAGTGACCAAGAATTCCACCTAGGTATCAGGTGGGTAGGAACATGTTGAAGTTCATTGCTTTTTTTTTAAGCACATGTTATATACTTTTCCATTGGCAGATTTCTTTTCTCTTAGGTGAATTTCTGGGAAAGTCTGTAAATGCTATCAAGGGTGTCTTGATACTTGACAAAGTATTTTACATTGTCTGTAACATCTGCAAAACCAAGAGTTGGTTCAGTGTGAAAAATGTGATGACAAGAGAGAATCCCTGGGTGCTTTTCTTTTAACCTTGCTATGACCCTAGGCCTAACCCCAGTCACAGTTGTGTCTCCATCAATGGCAACAGCACACAGATTGTCCAAATCAATTTTTTTGTTCTTTTCAAATACTTCTGACAGTGATGTTACCATTTGCTCAGCAGTAGCACCTGGGGGATGTGACAAGGAAAAGAAATGTGTTTCTGACAAGCCAGAAACAGCCCTAACTAGCTGACCAGACACAATCAGATTCTTTTCAGCTGCAATACCCACACAAATATTGGTACCAATTCACAAGCAAGAACTTGGACTTTATTTTCTTCTTATCTGATTTTCCTTTACAGTAACACTATTGAAGATCTGTGTGTGTGTGTGTGTGTGTGTGTGTGTGTGTGAGAGAGAGGGAAAGAGAGAGAAAGAAGGAGGGAGGAGGGGGGGTAAGAAAGAGGGAGGAAGGGAAGGAAAAAGGGAGAGAAGAGGGAGAAAGAGAGAGAGAGGGAGGGAGGTGCTTCATTGATTGCTTCATTCTGGTATATATTTTTGGTAGTGCTATAATGGTACCAATCAAAGGTATCAAACCAAGTAGAAACTTCAGTACACAACAGTCATAGTGTGATAATGTTTTGTAGGTTAGTGTACCCATCACCTCTTTTTTAATGTTTTCAGATTTCATCTTGCAGTTAAGGGTGCTAGATGGTAGTAGTAGTATTGGCAGGGATACAATTTCCAAAAAGCAAGAGTTTCCCAGAAAATTCTACTCTTGTTGGCTTATGCCCAGAACCCTTTGGGTCTGCCAATTGATGTCAAATTATTTTATTCACTATACAGGACTAGGCACATGTCATATCTCTATAAACCAACAGTGTTGAAATAGTATTTTTAAATGAGAGAATTTATTTTCTCTCTTTTTGTCAAAAATCAGATTTCATTCATAATCTATCCTAAAATTTATGAGTCTGATATTTTTGTCGATATCCTTTCTTACATAGCTACTTTACCTTGTTCTATTCTGGTTGATTGAGCACCACTTGATGTATCAGTTAAATACCAACCATACTCTCCCTCATTTGTCTCCCTATGTAGCCGCTCTGTGCTTTTTCGTGAGCAGGTGCTAGATTATTCCCCTACCTCTCAGTCTTCTGTGAGATGATAATTTTATGATACCTTCAGATGAATGTTACTGATATGCTATGTATCTTAGAGATGCCTTCATTTAAGGAGAATCATTCCAAAAAGTTAAACTGTGAATTTGGTCCATTATCATTGTCATCACTTCCTGGGTGGGACATATCTACAATAGACAAAGTATAGTCAGCCTGACACTTTGAATGAAATAGGTTTTCTTTTTTGTTTCTATATTGCTAAGCTAAAATTACCTGTGCTTAGCCTCTTCCTTTCTTTTTTTATCTGCAGATAGTTGACAGTTATCTTAAATAGCTAGGTAATTAAGCCGAAGCCTTTCTAAGGTTTTGTAGCACTATTGTATTACGTGTTTAAAGTGTGACTGAGGATCAGAATCAATTATAACGATGTAACAAAAACAATTAAGATAAATAAAGATGAATTTTTATAATGTATTTTTCCTACTTAAAACAACAACATTCTAAAGAGCTAAAGAGATTTGTAGCATATGGTTAACTGTTCTTAACTCAGTTTCCTAATATTACCAAGTATTATGATATTGCTCTGGCAAGGGACTTTCTTTGCTACAGCAGCCAGTAATCTAGAAAGGAAGCAGCAATGCAGCAGAAAATCTAGATTCAAATTGTACCCTTGTCGTTTACTTGGGCAGTTACCTTGGGCAAGACATTTTACTTTCCTGGGCTTCATTTTCATTATGAAGATTGGGCTAGATGACTTTGGAGGTTCATTCTAACATCAAATCTAGAATTCCTGTTATACTAGCTCTAATGAATTGTCACTGCTTATTAATATACAGAATCTAATGGGTGAGAAGGAGATGAGGTAGAAGGAAGATGACTCATCAAAATGATCAAAATTTGCTTTCTGAAGATTTTATCATCTTCCATTTCCTTCCTCCCACATCCTCCTATCCTCCCAATTTATTCTTCTGAATTCTTTCCTTCATTCCTTTCTTTTTTTCCTCGTTTCCTCCTTTCCTCTCTCTCTTCTTTCCTTCCCTATTTTCTTCCCTTCTCCCCTCTCTCTCTCCCCCTTCTCTTTTCTTTCTTCCCTACCCTCGTTCCTTCCATCTTTCCATATTTGGGGGGGGGGAGTAACTGAAGAGAAAGTAAGACTGCTGCATGTAAAAAGAAACATTCCTACTTAACAACAAGGTAGTATTGCTACTAATTAATTCAGAGGACAATAAGTTCCTTTGTGAATTTACTCCCAAGAAAATCTTTGTCTCCACATAATGTGCAGACTTTCTTTTGACAATTAAATCAAACAATTCAATGAAGGGCCATAGTTGAAGCCATGAATATGAGTGCACTTTCCAAGAGAGGTTATAGAGAAAAAAAGAGAAGAGAACCAAGGACAAAATCTTAGGAACAGATAACTTAACAAATGGGGGGGAGGAGTACAAAGAGAAAGCAAAAGATACAGAGAAGTAATTAGGGGTATAGGAAAACCAGGATGTCCTGGTATATATGAAGACACTGGAGAAGAAGCATAGACTTGTAAACTGTGCAAAATGGTACAAAGAGATGAAAAATGAATATTTAGGCAGGGGGAAATAGGAGTTAGTAAAGAGTAGGTCTCATGCATAGGATCTTTTCAAGATCAGTTTCAGTAAAATACCAGGGACAAGAGTCAGGTGGCATGGAGTTAATTGGTACATGGGAGAAAGGACCAATGGAAATATGGATGATCCTCTTCATTGTCTATGAAGAATACTATTCAAAAATGTTGCACAAAAATGGGGATTTCTGGAAAAGATGGTTGCTTCAACAGAGGTATATTACTCAGCTCCCATATAACTTACTCCAGCAAAAAAAAAAAAAAAATGGAAATTTTATGAGATCAAGGAAATTGGGAAATTTAATGAGAAGCTACAACAAGTGATTTCTTCTACTCCAGAAGTGGACAAAATGTCAGCCAGAAGCCCATAGGCAAATGGAAAAATGGCCAGCAGTAAAGTTAGTGCCATTGTAGGAAGACAAATCTGTAACTTCCCAGTGCAACCAGAAAGGAAGGACAAGAGATTAAAGTAATCTGCAATACCAGTGTCCAGAGGCAACAAGAGTAAAGATCCTCCCCCCCCCCCATAAAAAAAAAGAAAGAAGGGTGTCAGGAAGTTCCAGGGCAAGTGATTTGGAAGCCCTAGAAGTGACAGTGACCACACTTACATGGTAGCTTGCAGACAAGGAAAGCCTAGAAGTAGGGGCTCTCCAAGGTCTGGAGCACTCTGTCTTAAGATGCTAAGGAGGGTCCTGAAAGTATAGTGGTGTGAATCTCAAATTCTAGAGATAGAGGTCAGTGAAAGAACACAGGAAATTCTTGGGTGGGACTAAGTAGTGTAAACCACCATACTCAAAAATGTAGAGAAAGAGAACCTGACCCTCACACAAAGCCCCAGTTCAGAAATTAAAACTGGAGAGATGAGTAAATCAAAGAAAATACCAACCAATATAAAAAATCATTTTAGAGTTAGAGATCTTCCAAAATAAGGAGCAAGTAACTCTATGAGTAATGTAAGTGGTGACTCGAAGGAAAAAAGGATTTCGACAAAGCTTACATAAATAAATAAAAGAAATGAAGCACAACTCCGGAGGAAAAAATCCGAAGAAATAAAAAGTATTGAAAATTACCAAAATAGTAGATTTTCTAAAAATCAGACAATAGAAATCAAGAATTTCATGAGACAGTAAGAAACATATCAAAATCAAAAGATTGAAAAAATAGAAAACATATTCTATTAAAAAGAGCTGACCTGGAAAGTAGGTCAAAGAGGGATTATTTTAAATTTCTTGGAATCCCTAAGATACAATGATTAGAAAAAGAAGTCTACACCCTATATTTTAAGAAATCACAAATGAAAATTTCCTGGAGGGCAGAACCAGAGAAGAAGACAGAAAGCAACCAATGATCACCTTCTGAAAGAAATCCCAAAAGAAAAAGGCTCAGTAATGTCATAGCCAAATTCTATAATTCTCACATCAAAGAAAAAAAATACTGTAAGCAACCAGAAAAAGTAGAAACCAGAAAAATGCCAAGGAACCACAGTCAATATCACAGAAGATCTGAGAGCTTCTCTTATTTGTGAAAAGATATCATGTAATACAATATTCCAAAAGGAAAATGATATGAGATCTAAGCTAAGAATGACTCATTCTATAAGTCCTAAGAAGAAAAAATAGATCTTCAACGAAATAAAGACTTTCAGGCATTTTTAATGAGAAGACCAGAGCTGAGTAGGGATTTTAAAATTCAAACATGAGTCAAAAAAAACCTAGAAAGGTAAATTTATTTGTGTGATTAGAAGAAGGTATACCATGATGATGAGATAACATGTTCAAAGGGTAGGAAACAGTTTTGTCATCTTTTCTAATTCTTAATCAGTTAAAGACAAAAATAATTTTAAGTTGTGATATTCAACCAACATTAGACAATGTTGAAATAAACATTTGAAACACCCATATCCTTTAGAACCTATATAATAGGTACTCTTTCATAGGACCACAGATGTGAAGGTGGAATACACTCTAGAACAATGTCTTAATTTTACAGATGAGGAAATTGAAACCTTAAGAGAGGAGTAATTTGTGTAAAGTCACCAAGGCTGTAAGTAAAAGAATCAGGATTTAAATTTACATACTTTATGTTCAGCATTTTGTTTTGTTTTGTTCTTTGATAAGCTTCCTTATATCTGGAAATACTATTGGTAGAAGATAGGGGACATAGAAGTTGTAGATCTTGTAGCAAACAGAAGGTAACTACAGTAGACAAGCACAGACTTCATTCAGTTTTCCTACAAAATGACTAGAACTGGGGAGTGGAAAATTATAATCATAGTCTAATAATCTCAGAGAACATAAATAAGTGAAGCAAAAATGTTCAGGACCTTAAATAATCAGTTGGGTACCTATCTATACTTGCCCTTAATGTAAATTATATTTTAAAAGATACAATGCTTCCCTTTGTAGGCAATATCCAATAGTAAATAGTCATTTATAATAATCTAATATTCCAAAATATTAAAATAAGAGAATTTATTTAGTTTACTGATTATGAGACTTGCTATTATGAAATGAGCTTCAAAACTCATTCTCTCAGGAAGTAGTCCATTTTTTTTTTTTTTAGGAACTGGAGGAAAGGATGTTTCTGAGGGAGCATCTGAAGAAGGAAGAATTACAAATCTTGGAGGTGGATATGCCATTCAACAGTAATGGCTCACCATGCAGTTTTATTAGCAAGGGTGGACCACTTCAAATCTGGTTGGGAGGTGTAGAAAGAAGCCTAAATTTTATTTTTGTTTATCATAATAAAAGAATCTTTCTCTTTACTTCGCCTCCCCTATCCCTCCATCCCCATATGAAAGAAAGAAGAATACACACATACACAATTTCCGCTTACTTCCCTCTGCCCCATTACTTGAAATTAGAGGGGAGACCTTCTCTGATCAGTAATTCCTCCTCAATATTATATCTTACAAATATATAGAAAGTATATATTTGGTGACCTTGTATTTCCCGTGTATATATGTACAGATAACTTATAAGTTTTGTTCTTAGATCTGATATTGGGCAGGAAAAAGATAGAGGACTATACAAAATTATAAAGGTAATATTCCAGACACAGACCCCTCAGTCTCCTTTATGGATACTGATTGATTCAGAGGTAGGATTAGAATCTTTCTGAAATGGTCCTACTAATCATGCAGAAAGTGTGAAATGCCATCCAATTCAAATTTCGTAAAAATCCTTTATCCTTTTAATATTATAGATTTTTAAAAATGAAAATGGTCATTTTAACATCAATTGACTATGAACTATTTTAATTGAATTTTTCTAAAATGAACAACTGATAAATAAAATTTAAATTGCCATATGGGTTAAATTTATTTAGCTCAATGGAAGTATTTTAGAATATGCAGTGAAAGATTTAATATAACGTCTAATCACTTAAATAATGCCCTCAATTGACTGATTATATCTAAGTTTTTTTCTCTTTATATTAGCTTCTTTTTTCACATACCTTTGAGTCAACATTATAACAATGATAGCCAGAGTAAAAGATCTAGTCTGACATCTTCAATGCGTTGGGAAAGAACAATTTTTGTCTTCAAGGCACAACATAAATACTGCTCTCAGCTGACAATATATATAAATAGTGTCCATCACCCCTCAGAATTCTTTAAAGACATAAGTATGCTCCTGGTCACTGCCATGAAGACAAAGACTGCCTTAATGACTTTATTGAGTTTATCATTAAAATAAAAGGAGATCTGCCGACAACAGCTATAAATCACTACAAATGGCCTGTGGGTAACCTTTGACACAGCTCACTTGAAATAAACCAGAGACAGATTCAAACCTTTTGTTCAAGGCAGTAGGTGGACTAGTGGTTTTCTTTTTCTTTGAGTTCATTTACTATGTTAGTTTCTCAAGCCAACTTTTTTTTTTCCTGAGTGTCTGAAATGCTTTGATATGTATTCAGAAAGTACATTAACCTCTGAGAGGTTATGGAACTACACATGTATATGGGAAGGAAGGTAGTAAGTGGTTATGCAGAGAGTAAGGAGAAGAGGCAGGATTTGAAATCAGCTCTTTCAGGTTTCAGACCCTCTGAATCATTTGCAATGTCAAGAATTTAACCTTTTTTTTAATACATAATTGGTACATCTGACTAGTCTCACTGAATATCTTAAAGTTCTCTACCGTATTTACCATTATTTGTGAATTATATACATGATAACATTTGTAATCAGTTTATATTTGTTATATAAAAATAAAGTTTATAACTTTTCTATATGAAAATGTTATGAATTAACTGAATGACATAAAATTATCTTTTCTGTATATATTTTGGAATGGGATAATGGAAATGTCTTGAAAATATGAAAGTAGTTTTTATAGTTCAAGCTGCCAATATGATTTTGATCTTGATCAGTATTAGCAATACTGTTTCCCTATATAATAGTTCATTCCTCAAATCTGATCAAGGATCATATATACTGGCATACAGCAGAAATGGAAGAAAATTTATCCATCAAATTCAACTGATGTGCAATTGTTTTTCAGTTATTATAATAGCCTATGATGTTAGACTGGTTAATCATATCAAGCAAATTTTCTTTGTATCTACTTGATAGATGCCAAAATTTTTAAGAAGAAATTCACCAATACAGAGGGGTATAGGCCTTAATTCCTCATTGTGTTCTACCCAAACCTAGAATTCCAGTCTGCTGACCACTTTTTAATGATCTTTTTTTTGGGGCTGTGGCAACCTATGAGGACAAAGAAGTTCTTTTTCAAAGACAAAATGGCCTTTAGTCCTTTGCAGACCTTTCCACTTCTGCACTGATGGTAGCAGAGTGATACGAAAGGAAGCAGAGAATGCTTAAAATTGCAAAGGATTTAGATTGCCTATAAGTTTTAACTTGAGAGTCAGTAGGAAAGCTTGGGTTCAAATGCTACTTCTGATCCTTACTCTCTGGATGACCTTCCTGTCCACATACCTGCAAGTCACTTAATTTCTCTAAGTCTTAGGAAATGTTCTGACTTATCAACTAAATTACACTTTGTGAAATGCATTGAGGAAAGGAGTTACCACTACAAGGAAATCAAGTACCACTGAAAGACTGGCATAAATATTAATTTGTATTGCTACTCCAAATGTGGGATCTTTGTTCAATAACCAGTTAGTGGAAAGACTAATGAACACCTGAATCATATATAAATGCTAGCATTTTCACTATTAACAAATTTAGAAGAAAAAGGCCATTTCAGCTAAATGAAACTCTCCTTGGAGATTTAAATGAAGGGGTTAATAGAAATGGCTTTTATTATAATTCAAAGACAAGATCTATAACATTATGGGACACTTAATTTATTTGGCTGAAATGTATGCAACATTCTCCACCTATAGTCTTCTACCACTCTGGAGAACAGGAAAGTGTTTTCAATTCTCTGCTTGTCTTTTAGTGTTGTTTTCATTGACCTTATTCAAATCATTGTATTCTTTTATTTTCTAATTTTTATTTCTTTACTATAGATAAGTTCATTCAAATGTCTCCATGTATTTTTAAAAATAAATCCTTTATATTTTTCATTTCTTATAATACAGTGATAATTCCATTATATTGAAATAAAACAGTTTATTTAGCCACTCCCTTTTCAATATATACCAATTTTGTTTTTAACTTTTTGCTACTACTCAAGTTTTGCTTTTTTGTTTATAACATTTTCCTCTGTCACTAACTTTCTTGGAGTATATGCCCAGTTGTGAGATTATATTTTAAATACATTTATTATTTCTGCAAGGTTTACTTTTAATCATTTGAGCATACCATATATTTTTCTATTGAAGATTGTCTTTTGAGCACCTTTCTGGTGTCAGTTTTATGTATTGTTACTTATTTTATGCATTTGTTTTTGTGTATCTATTTTATATTGTTATTATTTATGTATTTGTAAAAGATGTGATTTTGTTTTTTATTTTGCTTGTTATTTAATTTTTAATATTTTTCTATCTATAAATTCTAAATCTGAAAAAGACATGCTAAAATCCCTAAAAATGATTGCCTTTCTATCTATAACTTCCTGTAATTTATTTAACATTTTTCTTTGTTTCATCATTGACAGTTGAACAGGGTAGAATTTGAAAGAGCCTTTCCTCCCCTTTCCAAAGTGCATACACTGGATTGCTTAGTTAAGTACAAATTGGTCAAGCATGCTTATTTTTCTTAAGTTGCTTTTTTCCAGTCTGTTTATTATTTTTCACAGTCTCTATTCAGTTCTAATTTTTTTTTTCAACAGGAATACTTATAGGTCAGATCTGCCTTAAATCCATTTTCCCCCTTGAAATTCTTAATTTTGTCATATAAGTTGTATCTGTGTATAAGACACTTGTTGTTTAGTATTTCATATTCCAATCTTTTTGTTTCCTTTTTGTTGGTGCTTAATCATCTTTATTACTGAGTTATATTCTTGGTTATGTGATATGTCTTTTCCTATCTTCTTGAAGATTTTTTTTCCCTTCAGCCTAAGAGTTCTGGAAATTGGTTATCATATTACTCAGTGTTTTATATCTGGCATTTCCCTCTGATAGCAAACCCGTTGAATCTGTCAGTCAGCACTTTGCCTTCTGGTTCTAATAACATAATAAAAGCTAACAATTTTATTCTATTTTGAGATTTGTAAAACAGTTTACATTATTTATTACAGTTATCTCATTTAATTGTTCATGTCCTCAACTATATACATATGTAATATGTCTCAGGCCCATAAGGAAATAACTTCTAAACTTTCCCATATTGAGGAATGAAGGACTTTGGATGAATCAGGCTATGAGGTAAAATTCTATGTGTTTCTAATAGATGCTGAGATGACTGGTGAAGATGTGTTATGGAGGTTCATCTCAGCCAGCTACTCTTAGGCCCAGAAATCATAGGATTATAGGAGCATAGATCAAGGGCTTAAAGGGACCTCGAAGGTCATGTAGTTCAACCCCAGTCACAAACAATAAAACTGAAACTCTAGGAACTGAATTGACTTCCCCAAGGTTACTCAAATTGCAGATGTCAGAGGGAGGTTTCAAAGACCCAGTGCTCCATCCATTTTTCTAGGCTGTAGTTCCCACTAGAAAGAGCCTGTAAAACAGGATTTTGTAGTGGGGATCTGGGGCAGGCAAACAGAATATAGAATGGAGCAGAGGGAGCTAATATCAAGTGTAAGGGGCAGGTCTTTGATAGAGACCTTACTTTTATTCTCAGCTTTGTCTTTTCTTTGTAGTCTGTGATCCATGGAAGATAATACAGGAACCTAAGATAAAGAAGTAGAAGTACATGCAAGAAGTGGGGGAAGGGAATGATATTTAAATAGTGCCTACTATATACCTACTACTGGGCTGAGCCCTTTATAAAATATTATCTATTTGGTGCTCACAACAACCCTGTAAATTAAGTGCTATTATTATACCCATTTTACAGTTCAGGAAAATGAGGTATAGAGAGGTTAAGTGACTTGCCCAAAGTAACACAGCCAGTAAGTATCTGAGGCTGCATTTAAATAAGCTCAGGTACTCTTGAGTCCAGAACCAGAGCTCTTATCTCTGCCACGTGGCTGCAGAAACAAATCATAGGGCCCGATAGGATAGTTCTCATCCATTCATTTCCCCCTTCCCCCCCTTTTCTCCTTTAAGGATTATCTTTTGGAAATTTCTTTTCCACTGTTGATTTTTTTTTTCTGTATACCTCATATGTGGTGGTGAAGAACTGATAAGATGCAGACATTCACTACACCATCTTGTCAGAAGTCCTCAGTACCATAAAGATTTTGAACTGAGGCTGCATGTGTACAATAAGATAGGCCCAGAATTTAAAAAGAGGGGGAACATGAATTAGATTGCCTTTGAGAAATTGATCTGTATTTTTAGTAACGCCAAGTTTCTCTCTGAAATAATGGCCTATTGTTTTAACATCAGTATTATTTTCATGATGTTGCATACTTTTGAGTCATGAAATATCAGTCTCCAAAGAATTAAAATTGAATTTCTCCCAAAGGGTAATTGATAGGTGCATAAATCTGATCAAGAACCTACAACCTCCTCAACTTCACATTTAAAATCCTTTATACACTGGCATCAGCTGGCTTGCCAGGTTTTGGGCATTTTCCCACAACATTAACCTATTGCCCATTCCCTGAAATCTACTTTCTGTTTTCAACTTTTATGCTTTGCATAGACGAATGTGTTCTCCTCACTCACTCAATCAATAAACATTTGTTAAGCACCTACTATGTGCTGTGAATACTGTGAACCTGTGCTAGGAATACAGAAAGAGGTAAAAGATAGTCCCTGCTCTCAGAGAGCTTACAACCTAATGGGAGAAATAGCATACAAAGAAATATATACAGGATAAATAGGAAATAACTAAAAGAATGTACATGTCTCAGAATCCCTGGCTTCCTTCAAGGTTTAGTGACCTGCTATTTCCTAAGGCAAGCCTTTCCTGGTTGTCCTAATTGTTAGTGCTTTATCTTTCTTTTTTAAATGACCATATTTATACTTAAGCACATACACATAGGGACAGTTTTGTACTTGCCTTTTTATTCCCACCGCCCATCTCAGTGCTATGCACACAGAGTAGTTCAACAAGCATTTGTCATTTATCTATCACTTATTGACTTAATAAGTCAAGAGTCATTTATTAATAACTTACTTTGTTCCTTTAGGTGTCCTTCAGGGTTCCACCCTAGAATCTCTACCCTTCTCCCACTCTACTAATTCACTTGGCAATCTCATTAGTTTCCAGAGATTTCATTCCAGTCTCTATGCTGATTATTCTCAAATCTATCTATCCTGCCCCAAATTCTCTGCTAATCTCTAATCTCCAGCTGCTTTTCAGAACATCTCAAACTGGATGTTCAGAAGACATCTTAAACTCAATATGCCCAAAACAGAGCTCATCTTCCCCTCTAAATTCTCCTTACTTCCTACCTTCTTTTTTACTGTAGAGGACAACGGCATCCTCCCCATGCTTCAGGTTTGCAACATAAGAATCATTCTGCATTCCTCACTCTCTTTCACCTTTCCTCCTTCCCCCTTTCCCAATTCAATCTATGGTCCAGGACTGTTGATTTCTTTGCAACATCTGCCTACAAAACACCCCTTCTCTCCTCTGACACTGCCCCCATTCTAGTGCAGGCCCTCAACACCTCACGTCTGTAATTTTGGTGAGGTCTGCCTGTCTCAGTTCTCTCCCACTCCATTCCATCCTCCAATCAGCTACCAAAGTGATTTTCCTAAAGCACATGGCAGGTTATATCCTGTTCCTCCCTCCACCTTCCACCTTGCCCCACCCCAATTCAATAAATTTTAATGGTTTCCTATCACCTCCAGGACCAAATGTACAATGTTCTGTTTGACATTTAAAGCCCTTCAAAACAGCCCCCTCCTACCTTTCTAGTCTTCTTAACATCTTACTCCCTAGCTTGTACTTTTCCATCTAGTAACACAGGCCCCCACTCGATATCTTGGCTCCAGGAATTTTCTCTGGCTGTCCCCCCCATGCCTAGAATGCTCTTCCTCTTCAACTCTTAATTCTAGTGTGACCCTTTGTTGATTATTTGCTATTTATTCTTTATTTATCTTGCTTTATATTAGATTGTAAACTCCCCAAAATACAGGGATTATTTTTTGACTCTTTGTATCTCCAGTGCTTAGCACTGTGTAGCACCATAGTAGGCACTTAACAAATGTTGAGTGATTAATTCCCAGGCATTCTACTTAGCTCTGGGTATTTAATAACTATATATTGAATTGAATTTAGTTGGATCAGATTAGATGGTGGATATGAGTAGTTTACTACATATTACCAGGAGGAGTGGAATAAAATCTATTACTGGAGAGATCTATGACTGGACAAAAGGTGGTCTTATCACCTAGCATTACTGATGCAAAGGCTGCATGCTTCATTGGTATCCATGAAGTGTCAAAAGATCTAAAGCAAAGCTCTCAGTTGTTAGGACCCCTATATAGAGGATTTATGTGACTACATAAACATGAGTCACACAGAATGATAAGACACTGATCGACTGGAAACTGTCCCATTACAGGGAGTAACCATATATATCAGTGATGCCACAGATTCACAACAGGCACAGACTCCTAAAGTAGGAATGCTATTGTTCACTTTCCATGGAGTATTTTCTTTAGTGATTTTCCTTTTCTAGGTGAAAGGGTTTCTTCCTTATTGCTTGTAAGAGTTGATGTTTAGTGTTGAAGTTCTGAAGCTTGACTGAAATTTCTTGGTGAGTTAAAATGGAAGTTTTTATGGCATCCTGTGAAAGCTATCGATCAGTACAAATATGCATAAGAAAATGAAGTTGCTTCTGTAGTTAGGAGGATTTTCTTTCATGCTTCATGTTTCGAATCTGTGAAATGAACTGGTTGTGTTTTACGAACTGCAAGAACCCTTCCAGTTCTACCTTTCTATAATTCTGTGTAACCAATAATGTGGGGGTTGGGGTAAGGGCGAGGATAGAATTAGCAATGTGACCAATTGTAGTGAACCATGAAACTCTGTAAGTTTTACAGCGGGGTTAAGGGGATGGGGTAAGACAGGTAAGATAAAGTCTAACAATTTCTGTAGTGATATTGGCTAGGTAGCAGAGGACTAAAAATAAATTTATGGCGACTTAAAACATACATCAAAGAGGGATTGTAGACCTATGATCAACAAAGAGAAAATATACTAAAAAACCAGCCTATCTATGAATTGAAGGTCATATTCCTTAATTTATTTATCTCACTTGTTTGCATTTGCAAAGTATTAAATTTAGTTTAGCTGTCAACATTTCAAAAGTGACAGAAAATGAATTTATTTTTTTTTAAAGCAGAAGGAGTTAATGGGGGCCAGAGGTTACCATCTTATTTCCTGTCTTCCTCACATTCCCCACCAAAATATACATCAACGTGTGGATAAAATCACTGGCAGAAAAGTCAAGGACATTGTAAAGTAGATAGTTAAGGTTCTCATCACCTCCTACATGAATTCCTCTGCTTCCAGTCTCTCCTTTCTCTAATATGTCAGCCACACATCTACCAAGCTGATATTCCCAAGATGTAGGTCTGACTATTACTCTCCTGCTCAGAAAGCTTCAGTGGTTCTCTGTTGCCTCTCTAATGAGGTGAAAACTCTTCTGTTTGTCATTTAAAGATCTCTGCAATCTGGCTCTAATATCTCTTTCTAGACATGTTACATTACTCATCATACTAAGCATTGTGTGTCAGGCAAACTGTCTGCTACACACAACATTCCCTCTCTTGTCTCCTAGTCTTAGCTTCTCCTAGATTGCTTTTCCTCTTTAACTCTGCCTCTTTTAAACCCTAGCTCTGTTTAATACTCAGCTGAAATGTCACCTCTTACATGAAGTCTTTCCTTATCTTTGTCAAGTGTTATAATGTTCCCCTAAAAAATGGCTGTATATTTACTTTGTGCATATAGTTAAATGATTTACCTGTGTACATATTATTCTTAGTTGGAGGCAGCTAGGAGACTCAATAAATAGAATGCTGGGTCTGGAGTCAGGAAAACCTGAGTTCAAATCCACCCTTCCTAACTGTGTGACCCTGGGCAAGTCATTAATTTCTGTTTGCTTCAATTCAATAAAGAAGGAAAGGGCAAACTACTTCAATATCTTTGCCAAAAACACCCATGGACAGCAATGGTGTGCTATAATCCATAGGGTCACAAATATTCAGGTGTGACTGAACAATTGAACAACAATAGTTTGGGGGCAGTTCGATGGCAAAGTAGAAAGAGTGTCAGGCCTGGAGTCAGTAAAATTCTTCTTCCTGAATTCAAGTCTAGCCTCAAACACTTCCTAGGTGTGTGGCCCTAAGCAAGTCACTTAACCCTGTTTGCCTCAGTTTCCTCATCTGTAAAATGAGCTGGAGAAGGAAAAGGGAAACTACTCCAGTATCTCTGCCAAGAAAAACCCAAATGTGGTCATGAAGAGTCAGACATGACTGAAAAATGACTCAACAAAAACATATTGTTTTTCATACTAGAATGTACATTCCTTAAAGGCAGACAATGTTTTAAGCTTTGTCTTTGTGCCTAAGTGCCCAGTATTTCCCTGGAAGGTAGTAGAAGCTTATTAAAGGCTTGTTGAATTAAATGACATTGAATATGAACATTGTTGTAGGACCTGTTAAATTGTGACTGTCTTGATTAATTTCTTTAAATGTCACCATGATCTCTGGCCAAGTGAGATTGATAATAGGAAAGAAAAAATAAATTAGCAAAATAATAGGGCATTTGTGTCAGCCAAATGGCCCAGTGGATTGAGCAATGGGTCTAAAGTCTTGGAAGACTTGAGTTTAAATCCAGTCTCAGCCATTTGCTAGCTGGGTGATTCTAGTCAAGTTACTTAACCTTTCTATCTCAGTTTTCTCAATGGCAAAATGAGGACAATAGCACCCACCTCCTAGAATTGTTGTGAGGATTCAATGAGGTAATATTGGTAAAGCACTTTCTACAGTGCGTGGCATGCAATAGATGCTTAATAAGTACTTATTTGCTGCCTTGTCCAATGATCAGTCAGCTCTGCAGACAAATGGATACCACTACCACCATTACCACTCCTTCAAAGAAAAAAAATCTACCCTGTAAATTCATTGTTTTGAATCTTAAGGGCACTTTCTCTCTAAGTACCCTTAAAATATATAAAACCTTAGCTAGATTTAGTTGACCTTACTCTCAAGAGTTAGAGTAAAATAGATTGAAGGGCATGAGGAGAAAAACCAAAGCTGACTTTACAGTTTTGTTGACAGCAGAAAATTTTCTCTTTGGCAGGTACTATTTGTTGATGCCTAAATATATCCTTTTTTATCATCTGTCTTTACACTTACATAAATATAACCTTGATCCCACAAACCTCCAGTGAAGGAGGGTGTCCAGGCCAGCTTCATTTCCTACTTGGCTACACTGCCTTGGACTTCTCCATCATGCTCCCAATGAATCTCATAATCCTGCAAGATCACAAGGGTCTATTAATACTCATACTATGTCAGTGCCCTCTGTCTCAAGGCCTCTCTGGTTGGAGATCATTGAGG
Source organism: Petaurus breviceps papuanus (assembly GCF_028583685.1). NCBI lineage: Eukaryota > Metazoa > Chordata > Mammalia > Diprotodontia > Petauridae > Petaurus > Petaurus breviceps. The sequence goes on along the minus strand of NW_027186523.1, from coordinate 2,098,295 downwards.
AGAGTTACTCCTGAAATGTCAAAATAAGTGAGTTGTCCAGTACAACCATCTCTTAATACTTTGGACTTCTCCATCATGCCCTTGACCTAGATAACATCCTTATCCCTCACCCATCCTGGTTTTGTATAATTTTTTCCTCCATTAGATTGTAAGCTACTTGAGGGCAAAAACTGTCTTTGTCTTTGATATTTGCATCCACAGTACTTAGAACTGTGCCCAGCACAGAGCGGACATTTAATAAATGTTTATTGACTGAATGATGCACATGTTTTGAAGGCCAAGATGCCATTTCAGGAGTGTCATGCTTCTTTTTGCCCTAATTAGAAATCTGGGAAAATTACTCACTTTTAATAAACTGGTAGGTAACACAACTTTGACTCAATTGCAAGCATGTCTAAATGGCCTTTTAGAGAGAGAGGAAGAGAGAGAGAGGGAGGGAAGGAGGGAGACAGAGAGGAAAGGAGGGGGGGGGAGGGAAGGAGGGAGAGAGGGAAGGAAGGAGAGGGAAAGGGAGGGAGGGAAAGAGGGAGGGAGAGAGGAAGGGAAGGGGGAGAGAGAGAGAGCGCTCAAAGATGATGCCATTCAACACATACTTAAAAGAGTATCCTATATATAGGATTCCCTAGAAAGTGGTCATCCAACCTCTTTTTGAAGAACTTTAGTGAGCAAGAAACGCACTGTGCCAGGAACAGCCCATTGCATTTAGAGTGCTAATTGCTACACTTTTTTTGTTGTTTTCTACATGGGAAGCTTCAATCTGTCCCTTCAGTTTTCACCTACTATTCTCCATTCTTTTTGTGGGGGTAGGAGAGCAGGGGCTCAAGGAGAGAGAAAACCCCCTGGGGTGATTGTTTTATTTTTGTATTTTAACTTTGCTGGCTAAGGGCTAAATCAGTTTGTTCTGTGTTGCTAAAGGACTGCATATGTTGTCAGCCCTCTAGAAATCTGGGCACTTGAGTTCAAAACTGTGTTTCCTCTAGTTTTATCTCTGACTGTACCTATCCTCAAAAAGCCTACAATCGAATAGAAGGGATAACAGGTAAAAGAATACATGTGATATAGGGGAACAGCCTAGACACAGTTCTTACCTTTTTTTTTTTTTTTGCTTTTTGGAGGGCAATTGGGGTTAAGTGACTTGCCCAAGGTCACATGGCTAGTTTTTGTGTTAAGTGTCTGAGGCTGGATTTGAACTCAGGTCCTCCTGACTCCAGGGCCGGTGCTCTATTCACTGTGTCACCTAGCTGCCCCCCTAGACACAGTTCTTAAGCATGATGGAGAATGGGGACTGTGGCAGGCCTTGTGGATAAGGTGACATTTGATATGTGCCTTGAAGGAGGATAACATCCACAAACAGATGCAAAGGGAATATTTTTCAGACATAGGAGAAGTCCTGTATCAATGCTACCACCAAAGGTGCTGCCATAATATTTTGATGTATATGAGGATTGTTCTTATTGATAGCTTTCTTGGAGTACCAGCACAATAATGGAATCTCTGGTTTAAGGGGTATTGACACTTTGTTGTAACTGTTCAGTCATTTTAGTAGTATCTGACTCTTTGTGATGCTATTTGGGTTTTTTTTTTTTTTGCCATTTTCTTCTCCAGCTTATTTTATGGATGATGAAATAAAGGCAAACAGGATTAAGTGACTTGCCCAGGGTCACAAAACTAGTGTCTGAGGCCAGATTTGAACTCGGGTATTCCTGCCTCCAAGCCCAACCCTCTATCCATTGAGCCACCCAGTTGCCCTATTGATATTTTAGACATTTTATTTGCATAACTCCAAAGCTCACATTTTGTGGAATTTTACAAAATGCTTTCCTTATGAAAGCCCTGTATTGTAGGTGGTACGAGTATTATTGTTGGTGTTATGAACATTTTACACATAAGGAATCCATGGGTCAGAGAGTATTAGAGACTTGCCTGTAGTCACACAACTAGCATATGGCTTCTGTTGGAGTCAAATCTGTGTCTTCTGTCTCCCAAGTTCAATGATCTTTCCTCTTTGTCATTCTGTTTCTCTTACATTTGTGTCTAAAATGTAGATGTGCTTTAATTTTTCTCCCCTTCCTCCCATTCTGACCATCTATGGAATGCCTATCTTTTCGATATGCTTTGACCAAACTTCTCCATAGAGCCTAGAACGAGAAAAGGTGCAGAGAGTTGCAGGTGTGCTATTGAAAAGGAGATCCTTAGTCTTCTGATGGCTTCCAAAGTATTTGATTTTTGTTTTCTTTAAAGGTATTTTGACTTGTTCCTTTAAAGTTTTCAGCAGTAGCTTTCTCTTGTCTATTTGACTCTCTCTGCTTCTATGCAACAACACTTTTACCTCTCCTCTATATGACCCCTGTGGAACAAGGGGGCTGCTGCTAATTTGTTTTGATATGGTTTGCTTTGGTCTGACATCCTTTTTATAGTAATTCTTTTTGGAGGTGCTAGTGGGCTTCTAGCAAAAGCGCCATCCCTAATACAGAGAGGAGGCGGTAGGCTAGGCTTTGATCAGGGAACCGTCTGTCTTCTTCCTGTTCATCTCAAATGTGCCAGTTTTGTAGTACTTGTGTAGCTTCGGAGCTTTATACGGGAGCTCCTATCTTATTTCTTCCTAAGCCCATCCCATCTTTTGAAGGGTTCTTGTTTTGTTCTCCTTTATTATTTTTCTTTCACAGTTCTTATCCCTATCTAGCAGGAAAGCAGTAGTGATAGTTATGTTTTTTTGTGACATTTGTAAAAAAAAAATCAAAGACCTTGGTTTTTGAAACTATTTTTCATGTATAGGTATGTTGCAGATTCCTCCTCGGGTTCCTTGGAAAAGTGTTCTTTGAGGAGTAGTGAGTGACCTACTGTGTCATTTCTCTAAAGATTGTCATGTTTAGAGAGTTATTCTATTTAATTGTTAAAGGATGATATTTTCAAGGGAAGGACTTGCATGGTTATTTATGTCATTTCCTACTGATCTGTTGTTAAAACACTTTTCCCCCTCCTGTTTAACAGCTAACAGAACCTCTTTATGGAGAACTCAGTAGTATTAAAACAAAATAGCTATGGCCCAGATGTGAGGAATGCAATTGGACAATGTCTTTATTATTAGGAATTAGAAGTTGTCAAGGGACCAGATGTGAAGCAAAGTGGAGATAAGCCTCAAATAACAAGTAAACCTTACAACACTGAAGCACGCTGTGCTTGTTCTTATCATCAGGCTATGTGTTCTCTGTGAGCGGCCAGGTGTTAAGTAATGAAACATAGGCTCGGGATTTTATTGACTATTATCGCATCCCGTTCTGTCCACTGTCTAATAAAATGCAAAAAGTTTATACTGGGGAGTTCTGAATGAGGGTTTGCTTCTGGAATAGGATCCACCTATTCTCACCCACCAGAGCATTTCAAAAGAGGTAAAGGAAAGAAATAATGGAGGAAGCGCTGTGATATTGCATTCCCCTTCATTTTTGTCTATCCCCCAAAATATGCTACTGTCTATCATACTCATATCTACTGTCCTTGTATCTCAGACCTAGAACTTAGGAATTAAATCAGAAAGAAATAAACTGAAGAAAAAAAATCAGAGACTGTGTTAAATGGAAAAGATCAGGAGAGAGTAAATAAGAAAGAAGAAAAAAGCATTGATTGGTGCCAAGGCAGCATTGTATAGGCAAAAGGGTTCTGGAATTTGAATTGTAGGACTGAGCTTTGTATTTCATCACCTCCTTTTATTAATTATGTTATAATGGACAAATTACTTTACCTGTCTAGGCCTCAGTTTCCTTATCTGTAAAATGAGAGAACTGAATAGATGACATAAAATTCATGCTCCAATAAATGATAATTATTGTAATCATTTCAAATGATAAAAAAAAAGACCCTTGAAAGTTAGCTACATATCAAAGATGAAGACAGGAAAACAAAAATTTTCCCAGGTAATAAAAGGCATCCCTGACAGAAACTGTTTTACAAAGATGAAAAGAGCACACAATATGCAATTAGCTACCTTTGAGGGTATTGTTAAGAGAAGATAGAGGTCTGATTATAGAGAAAAAATTTAGCTAATTTGGTATTGGAATTTTTAAGAATAAAAATCGTGCAGTGTCTCTATGTGCAGTGCCATGAGTTATCTGATAGGTTTGTTTCATTATTTTATAGGGAATGGAACTGGATCTAGGATTTACCTGGTTTAGGGAACTCCCATCCTGTTAAGGAAATTCCCAATGTAATTCAGCAACTTACAGTCAATCTTACAGAATTGCCCACAGGATTTAGAGGTCAGATGAGTTCCTGAGGGTCTAACAGACGTCAGAGATGGGACTTGCACAAGGTCCTTCTGGCTGAGGCTAGCTCTCTGCCTGGTACATGATATAGCCTCTCACTTTGAGAAATTAAATGAACATAACTAGGGAACCTAGAATGTAAAAAGTGTGAGAGATATCCAGGTAAAATAGGATTTGAAACAGTAAAGAAATGCTAAATTTAGTTTAAATAACAGAAAATACAAGTAAATGATCAGAGAGGAAAAATTTTAAACCATGTACTGCTACTATGCCAAAACAAATGGTTCCTATTGCCCTACTGGTATCTTTTCAAAAGTAAGAACTCACGCATTAAGCAAAAAACATAAACTGGCAGAACAAAGTCAAATAAGAAACTAGAATTTATTACCCTCAGCTAAAGACTTGTATTTAAGTAGTAATCAAGACTAATGGAAGCATTAACACCTATCACAGAATTCCTGGAGCTCTTCCTGCCTAGCTAACAGAGTATCTTACAATTTGTGAGTCTAAAAATAAGCATCTGATCATTAAGGGGACTTCAGGATGAGATAACCTGAAAGACAACAGCCTTGGTTTGAGGTGCCATGGAACCTACCAATTAAGTATGTAGTTGGGACAGGAGATGGGAAAGGCTTCTAATTCTTAGGTGTTGCCAGTATAGATTTGGGGTTTGGGTAGATGTTTTTATGATATCATTTTGATTGATTCCTCAAGGCTTCTATGACTTTTCCCAGCTAAGTACTTTATATAGAGAACATAAAGATGTATTGCCTTGTATCTTCTCATAGTTTTGCAATTCTTACTCTTTAGTCAGAAGGCAGCTGAAAGAGGTGAGAAAAGATGAGTGAGATTACTGAAGTTCTTCAGTATATTTTTTTTTTCAGAGAACCTCCAAAATGGGAACTTTGGTGCTGATAAGCATCATCTTACCAATTAACTTGGGTGGGAGGAAGAGTTAATGTTTTTTCTTCAAAAAAGTGATTTTGGGATTCCTTGGTTAGAAGACTTCTTTACTCCCTTCTGTCCTCAAAATGCTAAGAAAGAAAAGTTGAATTCTTCCTTTCTATCATAAACATGTTACCAAAAAAAAACACCCTAATAAACTTCCCCATGGGCTTCTCTAAATTTCTCTTTTTGTATAGCACCACTTGGCTATATCCCAGGTTCTTTATGGCTATTTGGGGGGTAATAATTATCCCAAAAATAACATGAAACTATTCCGTGTGCTACGGTTTGCTAGTACCAACCAGAAACACATGAATCCAGTAGCAGAAACATTTAATTAAGACGTGACATTTGACTACATGTCCAGTAGTATTATATTTGAATTCTCCTTTAAATCTTCTGACTTCCCAACATAGAAAGAGGATACAGCCTAAGATGTCAAAATCCCAGAATGAAAAACTATCTGCCTCTTGCAATATATGTTCTGGGATTCTTTAGAGACACCCTAGGAAATATCTAAAAACGCTCTCTTTAAGCCTGAAATGATCATGGTCCAAATGTAACATCAGAGTTTCAGATCACCATGGCTACACTACTGTATGACATCTTTTCTCTCTCTCCTTGATCTCAGCTTCTGACCTTTCCTTTCCTATTAGCATCTTCACTACATCCACATCCCACCCAACTGCCCCATGCTTTCTGCTCCACCTTATACATTTCCTCCCTGGTAGATGATCTCTTCTCAGAGTCCTTGCCCTAAGACTTCATGGGGACACAAGAACAGTAGTTATTAATACATGCATGGGGTTCATGCATACATAGCCCAAGTGTCTAGGGAAATGTATTCCAGGGAATCTTTTGCATTGATCACAGTTATTGCAGCCCAAAACATCGTGAGAAATGAAGTCTTATGGACATACTCTCTGAATTTTCATAAGAACGACATTATATATTGGCAAAGGTTCCATGATCTAATGAATTTCTTACAGTAACTAAGCCCCATGGAGATAAAAGCTCTGAGGCTGGGATTTAACAACTTGTAAATGTTTTCCTTCAAACCCATTACATTTCCTTTTTCAGAATATCGGCACTCTAGTGAAGTGTCTTGATATCATGGCATGTGAGGAACAGTTGAAGGAATGTTTCACAGGTAGAAAAGAAGACACTAGAGGGACACATAAGATGCATTCAAGTAGTTTATATATATATATATATACATATATATATGTATATATATACATATATCCTGTGGAAGAAGCTTAGATTTGTTCTGCTTAGCCAGAGAAGGAAGAACTAGAAACAATGAGTAAAGGTTGTAAAAAAACGAAAATGGTAGATTTGCACCTGATCTAAGGACAAATTCTTAACAAGCAGAGTTACCCAGAGATAACAACCTCAGGAGGTAAGGGTTTCTTCCAGGTCTACAAACAAAGGTTGGACACTTGTCAAGTATGTTTTAAAAGGGAAGCTTGTCTAGTTAAGACTTGGACTAGATGGCCTTGGAGTTTCCTCTAAAATATGAAAATCTTTAAACATAATTAACAGGGTATCGCATCTACTGACCTTAGGGCAGTAAGCAGAGGGAGCTTGAAAGGTCAGTGTTTTTGATGATGGTGATGGTGCTAATTGTGGTAATGGCAATTAGTGTTACCATTTTCATGTTACCTCTCACTCTTTTAAGTGTCAAACTATTTTAACTTTCTGCATCAAAAATGGAAAGGTAGGCTAGAGCTTTCCCTTCAATTGCAAGCTGAGGAGTTTGTAGCTTGTCCTAAGGGTAATAGGTAGCAATTGAAGTTTGTCGTTCAAAAAGGCACAACAGTCAAATACACAGTTATGTGGTGTGTCAGTGGTACCTGGGAGAGACTGCAAGCCAAGAGTCCTGTTTCACTGTGTGAAACTTAGTATTGTCTCCTAAGCTTTGCACAGTTTAGAGGTCCCTTCCTCATTTTGTTATAGTTCAAAATCTTCTCCAGGGCCTAGATCAGGTCTGTGAAGGAAGAAAATTGAGACCAGAGAAAGGATGGTTGACTCAGAGAACAGAAAAGCATCTAAGGAGGAAAGAATGCAGTGGAGACAAAGTAAAAGCAGAATGAGACACAGGGAGAACAATAAGAGGGAACACAATTACAATAAGAAAATACATTTCAGAGTTCAAAATTATAGATGTGACTCATTAATAGATAATGGTAAGAAATTGAGGTATGATTACCTTGTGGGATATGTGAGGTAAAAGGATATAATTCATAAAAGATAAGGCTAAGGAACTGGGAAATCAGGATGTTGAAAGATTGATACTTGAGTGAAAGGTAACATGGAAATGGTAATACTAATTGCCATTACCACAAAAACGGAGCAAATTTATTTTGTGAAGTTTGGATTCAGTCAAAGGGCCCCACTTGAAGATCTAGAGGGCCACATGTGGCCTCAGGGTCACAGGTTCCCTACCCCTCCTCTACATGAAACTCTCCTGATCTCCCCGCCCCCAGTTGCTAGTGTCCTCTTCCTTTAAATGACCTTGTATCGATGTTATATATTTTGTATTCACCTCTGTATGCCTTCTCCAGGAAGTTTGTAAGCTGCTTAAGGGTAGGGACCATTTTACCATCTTTGTTTCCTCATCATCCAGGACTATGATCGATGCATAGTAAACAATAACTGTTTGTTGATAGACAAACACTGAACTACACGAAAAAGGTAGGAGAGTGAGCCATAAATAAATAAATAAATAGTAACCATCATCAGAGCTCATTCTGTTCATTTCTGATTATTAAAGTGAAGTGAAAGTCTGGGAGACATACTTATCAAAACTTTCCACTGACCCTAGGATGTTGAAACAAAGCAGCAACTGTGTATGCCTCTTTAAATAGGTATGCTCAAACAAGGTGGTTTTTTTTCTTTTTACCCCCTACCCTATCCTGTCTCTAACCTTTCTTTACTCCCTTCATGAGGAGGCAACCTGGATACCAGACCAGGACCAGGTCCCAGTTACTGGCCTCTTGCAACCTGGTCTTGCTTGCCTTTGTATTTATTACTTAGGAACTGGTAATCAAATAAACTCTGAACTAAAGGCCTAGAGCTTAGCTACTATCCCTACTGGGAAAGATATGGAGGATATGATAATTTATTACCCCATGGCTTACACACTTTGTTCTCCACTGAGAAGTCCAAGTGATCTGGAGTTATAAGCTGCTTAGGTACATGTCCCTCATGCCTACCCATGTCAGCTAGGTCACTCCCAAGGCCTCATCCCACTCTGCCCTCCCCTTCCATTATGTCCTACAAGTTGACCAGCATAATTCATAATAAAACACTGATCCTAAGGGCAATGAAGGACCATATATTTGGCACTAATAGGCTATAGTACATTTCCATTGTGGCCTACATGCAGGCAAGACATGAGGAACAACTTTGAGGTAAAGTATGATGGCAAGCAAAAGATGGACAGCCCAAGTGCAATGCTAGCACATTATAAATATTAAAAATTTTAGAAAAGGGAGAACAAGGTCTTTAGCACTTTGAGTGTATCCTCTGTGGAGGATCCATGAGCAAATAAGAAAACAGGATGTGAATGAACTGTGATCTCCATTAATGGAAGGAGTGCCCACATCAGTGAGATGATACATCCATTGAAGTATTGTATGGAGGTCTAAGAGGACGATGTACTTTGAGGCAATCTCTGTAATGTCAATTGAGTTAGGAAAAAAATGATGATTTCACATTCTTTATTAGGTAATAAAATTCAAAAGACATAGTATCATTTTTGTTAATAGAGTTGTCTATGTATTCGGTAAGAATCCTCTGGTGGTCCAAACTGTGACAGCTTAAATAAATTGAGAAGTAACACTGAAACTTAAAAAGAAATTGAAGATTAAAGAGCAGGAAACAGAATTAACCTTCCAGGATTCAAGAGAATACTTTTGTTTTTGACAACTTCAGTTAATTTGAACTTTATCTGTTATAATAGTATAGATCTTACCCCTATGTATTACTTTGTTTTAGATAAAAAATTTTTCAGTAGTGATTAATTAGGTATGGTAAAGAATCCAAAACAAGTGTTCACCAGTTTTGGTGTATACTCCAGATAAAACACCAACTAAAGCCCAGAGCAGAAAAAAAATTAGAAAAAAATAATCACTGCTTGCATAACTATTCATATAGTAGATCACTTTCCTTAAGTAAGTTGTTTTTCCTTTGTTCAAATCATTAGTAATTATCAGTAACTATGTATTTGAATTTTAAAATATATGTGAATTGTATCTCAGGTTTCAGGAAGCTAAGTTCAGTCAAAACATTATTTTGGGGGTGGCTAGGTGATGCAGTGAATAGAACACTGGTCCTGGAGTCAGGAGGACCTGAGTTCAAATATGACCTCAGACATTTAACACTTACAGGCCATGTGACCTTGGACAAGTCACTTAACCCCAACTTCCCAGCCTTCCCCTTCCAAAAAGCAAAACAAAACAAAACAAAAAACATTATTTTGGGCACACTCATCAAAGCATAGGATTTTAAGTAATTTTAGAACCAATCACATTCTTAATCTCTATAATAAAAACATTTCTTCTATATCTAGGTTAATCTGCTCTTAGAAATCATAAAATACTTTTTCCTTGCATTTTTCTTTTGCATTTGACCACTTTCTCCAAAGATCCTTTAGTATTTTACTTCCATTATCAAAATATCCCTTTGATGTAATCAGAGGGATTAGAAGATTTTATATGGTGTATGTAGTAAAAAAGACAAAGAAGCAAGTCAGAAACAGATTCACTAATATATATTTAAGTCTCTACAGCCATAACATCCGTATATAAACCTTTTTATTAAATGATACCATTAATTATCAGGACTGGTCCAAAGTTTTGTGATACAGAAATAATTTATTACCATTTTCTCATATTAATTAAATTTCTGAATGTAGTTTGTTGCCTTGTATAAACACTCTGGTGGTAATCAGTTAAATATTATATTGATTTACTACTTATTTTGAAGGCTATTAATATAATAATTATAAAATATTTCTACAAACAACTTCCAAACAGCATTCATTTATTACACAAATCATTAAGATGGAAAATATCTTCCTCGCTCTCAGTGTAGCCAAATGATACCTTCTACCTGTTCAAGTGTCCTCTTGATATTTGAAGAGCATATTTCCTTATTAAATTCAAATTGTTCTTTTATACAAGTTAAAATGTTCTATTAGTATGAGGAGGATAATGTTACATTTTTTTTTTTTGGAAAGACCACTTTTACAGTACCTGCATATTCAAATTATGAAGTTTCAGTAAATAGCATAGCCTATCTACTAGTACAAAACCTATTTTGGCCTTGATGATCAGTATCATCAGGATATTCTTTTATGTATAGTACACTTCTATTTGGAGGTAAGTTTTTTTTAGTAGTTCAACTGTATAAATATAAATAATGAATTACTTTTTTTCTTTTTCATGAATAATAGATATTTGATATGATTCCTTAGTAAATTATTAAAACATCCAAATTGTGAAGTAATATCATATAATGGGTCCTAATTATTTACAACACAGTCTCCTGTATAAAGATCAAACATGAGAGCTCTTATTAATATACCATTAGTCTGAACACATAATGAAAGGGCAATTTTGAATGACATTTATCAACTCCAGAACTGTCAACCTCTCTTATGTCCTTAGGGTCTTACTCTCTTTGGCTTTAGAAGAAAGCACTGCAGAGAACAGAGAAAAGTATTCAGAAATCCACTACTTCTTTTGTTTTCCTCAGACATGGACCATGTATGACACATTAGTCGTCCCACCTCAAAGATGAGATGTGTCACCTCCCACCCATCATCACTAATATTCATCAGTATATGCTGTCTTTCTCCTATCCTCTACCTACAGAAGTTATTTCCTCTGCTCTCCTAGGTCTTTGTTGTTGTGGTGGTGGTTCCATATTTAGAAATATACTCTGCCCCAACAGTGGGTTAGCATTCCTGTTTAGTCAAGTGCAGCAGTCACCTTTATTTCCCCAAAGCATCCCCAAACCTTTTTCGCCAGCTGTGATAGTGTCAAAGGAAGTTCTATGGCTGTCAGAATAAAGGCTTTTGAGACGTAACTAAGCCCTAAGGCCTGCCAGCATTGCTATACAGAAAGAAATAAGCAGGGACACCATTTTACAATAAAAAGTTAGTACCTAAAAACACTGTTCCTTGATATTCTTAAAAATGGCCAATAAGATCTTAACCTGATACTTTAGCATACCCCTATCTAGATACTACACATATGCATACATACAACAGGTTTCCAGATAAAAGACTTGAATTAGAATATGTGGATTATACTAGTAAATTTTCTTACAATCTAGGACCCAATACTTTTATATTAATCTCTTAATTTGTTAATGGTAATATAATACTAAAAGATGTCCTGTATGAAAGATCAAAGTTACATTATTTGTATTTATCTATTTACTATCCAGTAATGATGTTGAGGACTTTAAAATCAGATTATTCCCCATGATGTTCCTTTCATTGTGTAATGAACACAAATTTTTATTATATTTCTACTTAAATACCTGATATATTGTTGTCAACATGTCACCTACTGAAGACCCCTTTCTTTCTTCTCTGTTTGAAAAAAAATGATGTTCCATTTGGCTTTTCACTGGACTCTAATGATAGTAGCCTTAGAACATACCTGGTGGCTAGCAAACTTTGACTTCATCTTTTAAACTTGTTAATATACAATGACAAGTTTCTTAAATAAAGCCATCCCCTTCACTGCTCCCTATTCTCTCATTCCCAGACACCTAAGTGCTATTCCTACTATATTCCTATCCAGATCTGCCTTCCCCTTGCATTGTGCCCTTTGGAAACTTCATTCTATTTTTGACAATTTCTCTTTATCTTGGACCTTTTGTTCCTGAGCTCCTTTTATCTTCTGGTACTGATGGGGATCTGGCTTCCCTCATAAGACATTCTTTGCCTGGATATCTTCCATAGTACTGGATTACCTTATCTAATGTCCCTTAAAACACAGTACCAGAAGACAGAGTGAGCATACAGCTTGCTTCCCACAGCCACTTCCAGAACCTCTCTTTGCTATCATCTCCTCTCTTGAATTGCACTCCATTTAAACCTTCAAAGTCAGGCAACAGTTATCTACTAACTCCCAGGTCATTCTTCCTTCTTCCTCTTGTGGTATAGTACCTGATTCAGTCTTCTATCCTTCCCTCTCCCTCCATCTACACTTAAACACATCAAATTTCATGTTGATGTTGTTCCACACTAATCTCCCAGTTTATCAGGACTTACAACTTTACCACATCTCAATCACATGCAGGGATACTCACATCCTTTTTCTCACTATCACCCTTAACCAGTCTGCTTTCATAATAAAGCAGTCCTCTGAATATACCTCTTATTCTTCGATTTCTCATTCCTCCTCATTCTTCATCTACCTTTTGACTTTGCTTCTAGTCTCTTTATTGGTATAGGCTTCATTTCTTTCACTTACTAATCTTGGTGTTTTGGTTAATCATTTCCATCATATACTTAAATACCTTGTCCCCTTACATACCTTGTCAAACCTGAACCCTGAACTACTCTTACCATCAGCCTTCTCTGCTTTTATTTACCTTTGAGAATGCTAGAAAAATGTGTTGACTGGGTCCACTCCAAACTGACAACTAAGAAAATTGAGCCTATTAGTTATCAATTTCCTTTTTGTCCTGTTTTTAAGTCTCAGAACTATCTTTCAACCTCATCACTCAACTAAAACTATTCTTTTCACCATTAACTTTTTCTTGAAAATTTTATCCATCTTTCATTTTTGATCACCTTCATTTCTTGATACATCCCCTCCCCCACCCAGAGACCCACAGCCATTGTTGCCTTGCTCCATACCAAGGGGTTTGTCTATTTATTTCTTTTATATGCACACCCAGCTCTAACTAGATTATCTATTTTGTCCTTTCTAATCTCCTTTCTCTCTGGTTAACAATTCACCCCTTAACCATATCTATGAAAGATATCTGGTTATAATTTATTTTATGGCATGCTATTTAATATTTAGGTATTATATTTATTTTGAGTTCATTGTGGTATGTGGTAAAAATTATTGATCTAAACCTGATTTCTACATGACCTTTCTCCCCCCAGTAATTTTCCATCACATTTGGCCAGTGATTATGTCCAAATAAGGAGTTCTTTCCTAAGAAATTTACATTTTTAGGTTTATCAAACACTGGGTTGTTGAATTCAATTATTTCTCGTTCTTCTTTGACCAGACTCTCCCATTGCACTACTTTTCCATATTCATTAACCAGAACCAAATAGTTTTGATAAGCATTGCTTTAAGACCTGCAAGTGCTATTCCCCTGCCATTTCTATCATTTTCTTTATTCCCCTAGAAAGTCCAGATCCTTTGCTCTTCCAAATTACTTTTCATCTAGATCTACAAAAAAAAAATTCCTTTGATAGTTTGGCATAGCACTAAATCTGAAAATTAATTTCAGCATTACCATTTTATTACATTTGTGCTATATAGACATGAACAATTAATAGCCCTCCAGTTATTTAAGTTTCTCTTTTATTTCTTTAAGGAGTGTTTTGCACTTTTACAAATACAGGTACTTTAGTTTACTGTCGTTATTTCTAATGGAACTTCCCTTTATTACCTCCTGAATTTTTTTTTGTTGCTATATTGAAATTTTGTGGGGGTTTTGTGAGTTTACTTTATACCCTGTAACTTTATTGAGGATAATTAATTGTCTCAGTTTCTTTGCTGCTTCCCTAGGATTTTCTAAGTATGTTATTGTGCTATTGCATATAGGGACAATTATCCCTCCCCTTAAACCCTCATTCAAATCTGCCTTCCCTGTTACTCTAAAGTATGACACCATCCCCCCAGTCCCTTGGGCTCACAACCTAGGTGTCATCCTAGATTCCTTACCCCCATATCCAATGGGTTGTCAACTCCTGTCTATTCTCTCAAATATACCCCCTTCTCTCTAAAACTACCACTACCCTAGTGCAGTCTTATCACATCATGGCTGGACTATTGCAGTATCCTGCTGGTGGGTCCACCTGCCTCAATTCTCTCCCCACTCCAGAATCCATCCTGCATTCAGCCACTAAAGAGCTTTTCCTAAAACAAAGATCATGTCACTGCTTTCTCCAGGAGCAAATACAAAATGCTCTGTTTGGCATTCTAAGTCCTTCATAACTTGCTCTTTCTACCTTTTCAGTCTTCTTACACACTACTCCTTCTTACTTACTTTTCAATCCATAGTTGTCTTCTAATACATGAAAGATTGTCATGAAGAAGAGGGATATTATTTGTTTTGAATTTCAAAGCAAATTTTTTTTATACTTCTTAATTATTAGAACTATCTAAAAGTGAAATAAGGTCCCTCCAGAAGTAGTGAGTTCCCTTTTACTGAAGGCAGAGACTGGCCTTCCACTTCTCAGATATATCATGGTAAAGATCCTTTTTTGGATATGGATTGGCCTATGTAGCCACTAGCCCACTTCCAAATATGAAATTCTGTTTCTATGGGTTTTTAGAAATTATTTCATATCAAAGCTAAAACACATTTTGACAATGTCTACCTATATGCTGTAAAGTGCTTTGTTTAAACATTAATTCAAAAGTTTTCTACAATGAATCCAATCTTATAGGTCAGGATATGAGAAAGGGTAGTTAAAATAAAAGTTTTACAACAAAAATGGTAGACCTTAGGATGAAGATTTGTAGTCTTAATGCAACCAGTGTCAATTATACCAGAGAAACCCATGAATGAGCCAAATATGAAGTTGGATGTTCATTAAGATAGACATATATTCTAATGCATTCTAATGCCAACATATCACACCAAAATTGGACATTACCAACATTTCTGAACTAGTCATGCTCAATTTTCCACTGCCATTGTGGAATGCATCATACACATCTAGAAACCCTTGCTATGCTTAAATCAATCTGCTTCAGATGAAGAATCCAACTACATACAATTCTATCACTTATACTCAGGTCTTTTCCAGTTCCTTTAACTGATTGTCATATTGTACAAATTCATCCTATACTATGTATTCTATCATATGTAGACAAGACTCTAAGATTTTGGAAAACAAAAAGGATCTCTGTCTCTGGATGGACCAACAGTGTAATAATGAAAAGATAATTTCCTTTATGACATTTAGTTGGTTTTAGTCTGGATCAAATCCAGAGGCAATTCCTTGAAATCTGGGGGGAAAAAATTACCTGATATTTTTAAACCTTGGCAAAGGTTACTTCTGTTTGGTAGAGGACTAAGGGCAATGATTTTTATATGAAAATATAAATATACATACACATGCAAGAATGATAAAGCATATCTCACCTACATTATATAACTTGTCTCATGGTTAGCTGTATGCATGTTTCATTATACTTTCTCATACATTCTGAGGTAGCATGGAACAGCAGAAAAGGATTAGACTGGAAGTCTAGGTATTTCAGTTCTAGTTCCTGCTCTGCAACTGACTTTCCCTAATATATTAGGCAATGACTTCACATGTACAATTGCTATCTTACTGCTTGCATTCTAAATGGTGGGGGAGGGACAAGAAGGAAGGAACGAATTTGGAACTTAAATATATCTTTAAAGCAATGTTAAAAAATTTATTTGTAATTGGGAAATATTTAATGAAAGAAAATATAGTAAAAAAAATATTAGGCAAGTCACTTAACCTACAAAAGTCTCAATTTGCTCATTTCTAAATGAGGATAATGATACCTTCCCAGAGTTGTGGTGTGGTTCAAATGACATAATGTCTGTCAACATATTATGAAGGGCTATATAAATGAAAAGTACTATTATCATTAGAATACATTGTAACAGTAAAATATAATAAGCTCCTTGAGGACTGTGGCTGTATCACTTTTGGATTTTTATCATCGGCACCTAGCTCAATATGTAGCAAGTGGTAGTTGTTTAATAAATTATTATTGATTGATTACCATTACTAAAGATAATAATAGTTATAATGTCACAGAATAGGTTGTGACTATCATTTTGATATCCTACCGGTATATAGTTATGACACAAAACTTAAATTCCATGTGGTTATATAAGCAATAAAGATCACTAATTGATAGATATGCGATGAGACAATAATATTGGGCTACACACTTGTATTTCTCTAGATGCTTGAGATCTTATCATAGTTTATATTCTGTCAATTACTGCAGGATGAAGTGGCACAACCACTGAACTTGTCTGCTAAACCCAAGACCTCTGATGGGAAATCACCCACATCACCCACCTCTCCCCATATGCCAGCTCTGAGAATAAACAGTGGGGCAAGCTCTCTTAAAGCCTCTGTCCCAGCAGCATTAGCCAGTCCATCAACTAGAGTTAGCACAATAGGTAAGTTGATTTTCTTTTCTTTTCTTTTTAAATTTTATAGCTGGTGTTCTATATATGTGTTTTTGTTCTATATATGATTCTGAGATGCAATGCAAATTAAGTGCAGTTCAATGAACTATGTAGTCAATTTAAACCACATAACTAATTTTAAACTGAAACTAAAGAGATGAAGCCCCATTAAAGAATATGTTTATTAATTGCTCCTAGTCATGAAGAGTAGATTGATTCCATATTCTCTCTTCATAGTAGAGAGCAGAATTTAAAGTCAGGAAGACCCAAGCTCAAACTCTACCTCAGCTATGTGATCATTTAATCTGATCAACTTCAATTTCCTTATCTGTAAAATGGACAGAATAGTAACACTGAATTCACAAGGTTGCCACTATAATCATATGAGAAAAGCTAACACACTATACATAACTGTTAGCTATTAGAGATGGTGGCTGTAGTGTGTGAATTATTTAGAGGTCAAAACAACAGAAATCAGGCTAGCACTGACTGATCCTTCCAGAAGACTCGGTGCATAGACCATTTCATTACATTACTTATCTTCTTTGTTGAATTTGCCATTTTTGTAACATGCATATATCTACAATGAAATGTATATAAAAGATAAAATCTTTCTGCCGTGGTAAATAACCACCAGATGATATCACAGTCCTGCCTGGATTTTGCTTTGTCATATCCAAGTTAAAGCTATGCATGGTTCTTATCTTCTAACCTTCACAACTATCATTCTAGCGCAGAAATTGCAGGCATACATGGTCAGACTTTTAAAATGCTCTGGCCAACCTGATTGCTGCTGCCTTTTAGGGAGAATGAGAGAGGAATCTGGACCT
Source organism: Petaurus breviceps papuanus (assembly GCF_028583685.1). NCBI lineage: Eukaryota > Metazoa > Chordata > Mammalia > Diprotodontia > Petauridae > Petaurus > Petaurus breviceps. The sequence continues at coordinate 2,080,861 of NW_027186523.1, read as the reverse complement.
ATAATTTCACCCATATGAGGAAGTACAGAAACTCCCCCCAAAGACTTGATCAACAGCTTACTTAGTCTATAACTTACAGTCTTAAAGAGTTGCCTCAGACAATGAGAAGGTAAACACTCATCACCACACATTTCATGTCAGAGGTAGGACTTGAAACAAGGTCTTTCTGACTATAGCTTTATCCATCCATTCATTACTCCAGGCTCCTTTTCATCATGTTGTATTAATTACATAACACAATATTATTCAGTTAAAACAAAGTATACAATTGCAGATAGTGTTTAATAACTGTGGTTGAAATTTAACTCCAGACATATTTGTAGCATTATATATTCTTTTGTTTGGGGTAGCTAAGTGGTACAGTGGCTATAGAGTGGTTGGACCTGGAGTCAGGAAGACTTATCTTTCTGAATTCAGATCTGGCCTCAGATACCTACTAGTTGTGTGACCCTGGGTAAGTCACTTAATCCAATTTGCCTCAGTTTCCTCATTTGTAAACGAGCTGGAGAAGGACCTGGCAAACCACTCCAATATCTTTGCCCTCCACCCCCCCCCCAAAAAAAAAAAACCCAAATAGGGTCAGAGAGAGTCAGAGACGACTGAAAAACAACTGAACAATATAAATTCTTTTGTTTGGATCTAACAATGACTAGTGAATATTCTCATTGGTAATGAGGAAAAGGCTTATTTTAGTGTCCAAAGACTCTAAAATAAAAGTGTCCAAAGGGGAAAAATATTTTATTTGGCATATATGAATTCCCTAAGTCCATCAAATATGTAACTGAGTTATAAATACCACATTGTTTAGCTTGTGACTTACTAAGTGATGTTATTAGAACTACATTATTTAACTAGCTGGGTAAATAATATATTTGCATTTTTATTATCAATTTTTTTTTCACTTAACCGTCTGTCATGTTTAAAAATTGTTCCTGGGAATAATGAATAGTGTCTATTACTATATATTTAGCATTTAACTGGTATTTTTCAGTAGTAAAATTCCTCTTGGTTTTCCATGAAAAATCTTTTCCCCACCTACATCTTTTTCATAGATTTAAGACCTCTACAATTTGCTTTTCTCCTTTCAACAAAATGCAGATGTTGAAAAGCTGTATGTACCTGTAATGAGTAATAATGTAGTTGGATAAAAGCTGTGAGGATTAATGGAGCTGTAAAGGTCACTCTTGAAAGAAGAATTAATGTGTTAGACCATTAATAAACCATGGAAAACTGTGGACCAAAAGATAACATACTTAAGTTATCATTAATGGCATGGGGCTCTTTGCTATATATCTGCTAACTAGAAGTATAGAAAGTGATTTTTTTTTGATGTTGCAGAACAATGTTACTGTGTAAAATATAAGAAGCAGTGGTTTGAAATGGTGCACAAATGGATAAAGCTGTCCAAAAGTAGAGTCCTTAAGAAAATGTGAATTTCATAGAAGAGTGACAGATGGTTTCAGAACCTGTGGCCAAGATGTTGATCCTTGAGAAGTGTTACAGTTAGGCCTACAAGATAAATCTCTAGTTTCTCAGCCCAGTTCTTTGTATTTGACCATATTATTGGATGACTACAGAATCTGAATTAATTTATCCCATTCCTAGCTATCTTGTCTATAAAATTTGGTACATTATGAAGACTGACCTACCACCCTATAGTTTTGCAGTACGGCATCTGATAGTATCTAAAATGATGTGATAGAGAACCATTGACAAAATGGTATGTAAAGATAGCTTGAGATACAGAATAGTCTGTGGTTAGTCAGGAAAATGTGAGTTCAAATCCTGCGTAAGACACTTACTATTTCCCTAAAAAATGTCACCTCATTATACTTTAGTTTCCTAACCTTTAAATGAGAGGGTCAGCCTACTAAGTTGCCTCTCAGCAATAAATCTATAATCCTATAATATGATGTCATTCAGTTGTTTTAGTTATGTCAAACTCTTCATGACTCAGGGGTTTTCTTGGCAAAGATACTGGAGTGGTTTGCCATTTTCTTCTCCAACTCATTTTACAGATGAGGAAACTGAGGCAAACAGGGTACAGTGATTTCCCCAGAATCAGCTGCTAAGTGTCTGAGGCCAGATTTGAACTCAGGAAGGTGAATATTCCTGAATTCTCACCTGGCACTCTAAACACTGAGAAACCTAGCTGACCCCCTATAAGTGTAAGTCCAGCATGCTTTTAACAAGTTGTAAAACAAGCCCAACATACTGATATGAAACAGGAGGAAAAAAATTAACTCTAAGATCCTGAGAAATTATATTTCTCATTTTTTCACAATTTGACACAAGAAGTGTGATGTTCAGATGTAAATATGGGAAAGAATATAGTGAAATTTCTTCACTTGTACAAAAGGTTTTGAGAATTTAAATAGAGCTTATTTATTTGGGCCAAGGCTTTTGGATCACTATCATTGACCTAAAATTTTTGTGAAAATTAACATTTATTGCAAATCATTTGTAGTATCTGTATCTTTTTCTTACATGTCATGATAGCTGACCAACCTCAATAGACACCAGTAATATATATGTGTGTGTGTGTGTGTGTACATATATATAAAACACCTTTATACTGATGACAATACGCATATACTGTAATATTAGTTAGGTAAATACATCCGTTGGAGTAAAAATGTGTGTGTATGTAAACTATATATACTAAGAAAATATAACTACATCATTGGTCAATAAGTCTTTAACAAAGCACACATATTTACTTTAGCACAGAAATATGACAGTGACAGGCAAACATATAATAACTAAAAATCCTGAATAAAGTCTTGTTTAGATTCAACTGCCCAGTATATAAATAATCCTCCAATTTAACAAAGGAAGTCACAAATGTCGGGGTTTGATATAATATATTAATTAAAATCTATGTCTTCAAACCCAAGAATGTTTATTTTAAACTGGAAATTTATTTTTTTTCTTTTTCACACACCAAATTAGAAATATATACACATATATTTCAGATTTCATTTTATTTATTTGAGTTCCACTTTCTGTCAATAGTTCACCCCCTCCATAATAATCTAAATTCTCTTTGCATCTATATTAATCATTTTTCTTGCACACTAGCATCTTGGCAGCCACTGAAAAACATAAGGAGTTCATGCTTTTATTCACTGCTATGTGCCAAACCTTTTCAAGTATATTTGTATTCTGTAGAAACCAAGTAGTTCACAGAATATCATTCTTTCAAGTTGGTAGACAAATTCAGGTTAATAGGTAAAATTATGAGGCAAACCTTCTTAGAACTTATTAATTGAACTGTTTTCTAAGACAATCACTGACTTTTATGAGCTATAGTATTGTTTTTTCCCCCAATTATATTGCCTAGTCATGTTTCAGGAACGAGATTTAGGCTGTTAGGAAGGATAGAGTAAAGAGGATGAGTTATAAAATATTAAACACAACTGTCTTTTAAATAGTAGATTTAAATTTATACATTTTTTAAACCTATTTAAAGTGTTGTTGACAGTTTTTTTCCTAATTACAAGGAATAGAGATCAAACTATTTATAGAAATAATGTCAGTGTTTTCAGCAGGATACTTATTAGACCCTCTAGACCTTTTCCCCATCCCCCATCTGAAACTTTTCTTTCAACCATTAAGGGATATCAGAACACTAGGTCCAGTCTGTGCATAATAAAAAACATGGATCATTTAGAAACCTAGCAGTGAAGCAATGAACTAATCTGACATCAGTTTCTTCAACAGAAATGTTTTAAGCAGCAAGATAATATTCTGCATTTTTTGGCAATCAGCAGATCTGATAGAAGAGTCTCTAGCAATACAAGGAGGATGTGTATTGTAATCTGACATGATTAGATGAGGCTCTTTAGGAACAGAACATTCATAATTGAGACAAAGAAAGAGTATTAATAACACTTTCCTAACACGGCAGTTAGCCATTTTATATTTCCTTTCTTTAATCTTAGTGTTTTTCAACAAATCATGGGATTTAATAGCGTGTTTTGGCAGATTAGAGGATTTATGGCCCAGATGTTTTTTGTTCTAAAAATGGATTAGGGTGTAAAGTTTGCTGGAATCCATGGAACATGTTGAGGCAAGCCGGTCATTTTATGTGTGATTAGTGCCTGCCTTCTGTCTCACAGTCCCTCCATCTGTCACAATTCACCAATGGATCTGGTTAGATTTAGCCTCATGTCACAAACAAGTCCCTTTTCTGGGCAATTTCATATTATAGATTCATTTTATGCCATTTTTATGCCCTAGTTAAAAGAGAGAGAGAGAGAGAGAGAGAGAGAGAGAGAGAGAGAGAGAGAGATGATAGATATTAGCTTCCCTTAGAATATTTGAAAAATAGACAAGGACTTAAAGTCTCCTATCAGTATTCCATCCTATGAATCATTTGCAGATTATAATAAGTATAATCTACACTAAAGAAAAGATGACAAAGTGTCACATTTTAAATTAAGTAGTATTAGTAGATGTGCTTCTGATGTCTATGTTTCAAAAGAAATAATTCAGCAATATATTGTCTAAATTTTAGACTGTGGAGCAGCAACCTTAAATTAGACATCTGACCTTTTATTAGCAGCATGAATTAAGTGTAACATAGTTATGATAGCCACAATTTCTTACTAAACACTTAATGACAATCACTTGGTAACATTCATAGCATGAGATTTATTATCTCAACCATTATGAGTTTTATATCCACAACAAAACACTTGCCACCTGTGGTTTATTTTAATATATCTAGGTTTAGGGGAGAAATGACCTTTTTTCAGTGGGTTCAAGATCTATTCTCTCTGTCCCTAGAAAATTCAGTCCTGCTGTCCAAAAGCCACAAGTTGTCTGTCTAATATTAAGCGAATGCTGAAATTAAATCAGGTATTGAAGTGTTATCAGTACGTTTCCTAGGGTTCTCATACAACTGTCAATTTCATTAGAAAAGTTTAATTGCAAAGCAAAGGCTATGTCAAACATTGAGATAAAAATGTAGTTCAGAATCTGTTTTTTGGTGCCAAGCATCTAGATACTTAGAAACAACCTTTTAAAAAACAACTTTTTTTTCCCCAGTTTCATTCAGATGTTCTGTCATCATTGCCATTGCTGATATGTGCGATATTTTCACTGGCTTTTTCATTTAATTAATTAAATGCTTAAAGAAAAAAATGAAGGAGTTTTTCCAGAGCAAATGATTTTATCCTTAACTGTACAAAATGATGCACTTTCTTCTATCATGTCAGGTTATTTAAATGACCATGATGCTGTTACCAAGGCAATCCAAGAAGCCCGACAGATGAAGGAGCAACTTCGGAGGGAACAACAGGTGCTTGATGGGAAGGTGGCTGTTGTGAATAGTCTGGGCCTCAACAACTGCAGAACAGAAAAGGTTAGTTCCTAAGCTTATATGCTCCATGAACATGACATGTATCTATGTATACACACACTTTCATTTTTTTTCTTAGCATCTCTTCACAAACTCTTCATAAAAATCCTACTCTTCCTTTCCCTCCGTCTTTTTGGAACCTATGCTCCCGCCCTATACTCACTGAAGTAAGATTCACCAAGACTCAGCAAAGAATTAAATTATACTTAAATCCTTCCCTAGATGCTTGACAATTGGTAACAACTAATTCTCTGTTTCATGTGTCAATATGAATTATAGCAAAATTAGATTGTCTTTGAAATATGTGGGCCTGCGTAAAGATGTTACTTTATGGAAATGTTCACGTGGCTTGTGTGTGGATTGAGCAGGATTTTAAAATGCTGAAGCCTCTAAGTAGCATAAGCTGTGAGCTGATGACACACAGGCTCATCTTCGAGGCATCTAGGCTTGTGAGGTTGTCATGGATGATGTTGTATTTCTACAGTAGAGACCTGTCGAGTTATGTTAGATGAGTATGAAACTGGGAGACATAATCATTTGCAAGAACACCACGTACTTTTTGCAGAACTTCAAAACTAGAGTTGTTGAGTCTAATATTTATTCTTCAGCTCTGAATTAGCTTTAGGTTGTTAATAAAGCCATTGTCTAGAGAGAGAGTTGCTTTTCTTCCTAAGTATTACCATAAGATATTACTCCACAATGTTCAAAATTATATCTGGTATTATTTGACTTATGGTGAATTGAATTTTTTTTATTATATAGACAGATAGTTTATACCAAGTCAATAAGAGTAAAAAATGATCAGCTACTTAGCACTAACTTGAAAGTTAATCATCATGGGAAGCTTATAAATCAAACAGTATTGTCCAGAATGAGCAGATTGCTAATTTGGATAGCTTTCCAGTTTCCCTAGGTTTTATATGGAGTTTGATCAATAAGCTCTGAGAAGCCAGCAGACTGAATTAAGAATGTGAATTGTATGTATGATTCTATCACTAATGTATTTTTTTTCACCAATTCTTATATGGGTGTCAAGGACATAGAAGCCGTTCCAATTTTATTAACTCCTTAAGGGAGAGATTAAAGCAGGGGTCACTGTATCACTCCATGTGTGGCAGTACCTAAAATATAAAGAGGAGTGGCATAGGGACTTGATACTGTTTAACATAGGAGAATACCAGAAGGGAAGGGGAAAAGGAAAGTGTCAGCTATAAGAAGAAATTATCACAAGCATAAAGGAATTTATGTTCAAATATTTAAACATTCTTGAAAGGATGCTTGAACAGAAATTCCTTTTCTCTGCTCCCCATGTAGAAATGAGTTTAACACTCAGCCAGATGCTAATGCAAAGTGACTCAAGCTATTCCTCGCAAGCATAGCTAAATTGCCGTTATTTGTTAAGCGCATTGAATTCAGCTGTGGATACAGCAGTTGGTTGCATTCACAAAGCATCTGTACCCTTTTTTTTTTTAATCCTCCAAAGCAGAGACAACTCTACCTATCTCCCCCCTTCTCCTCCCCTGTGCTGGCTGGGAATTGTCAAGTGACAACCGACCAAATCCTTTTGGACAGGAAGCCTTCATCCTGAGTTCTATATACTTGCAAAGCAGGCCTTGTGGTTGGATTGGGGAGCCCATTAAAAGCACTTTGATGGTATGGAAATTCATCTTCCTGAAGCGCCTAGGCCCCTGAGCAACATGCTGTTTAACTGTGGTTACAGATCAGTCATTCACATCGGAGGGCAGTAATTGTGTTGACGGCTTGTAAGGCAATGGAAGTACATAAAATAATCCTGGGCCCTCCACCATGGCACTGGAAGTTAATCTTCTTTAATACAAATCAGCTGTTGTTCTAACACATGACTTTATGCCGGCTCCAGTGACTCTGCACAGCCTTTTGATTAAGTAACAGGAGTGGAACCATCTGCATTCGTTTTATTCTGTTACTGCCCATTATGGGGGTAAACTCATTTCTTCTTTCCCTCCACCCCATCTATCAAGTAATAGCTTATATTTTCCTCCTCTGATTAGCACTTTATTATATAAAACAATCGTATGTGTCTTTCTCTTCCTCTTGTCAAAGGCAAAAGCTTTAAAATCTTCTTTTCGATATGTTATCTGCCAAAAAAATTTACTGGCTGACTCTGGACTACGTTCTTAGGCATGTTTCTATCCATACATCCTCCTGCCCATAAATGTGGTAAAAAGTTACACTGTATTTTCAGGTATGTTCTAAGTTCAAGTTTCTATGGCCTATCCTTCATTTCTATCCTCAGTAGCTTTGAGCAGCATTAGAAATGCTGATGTTCTTACCTGTGAAGAAGTTTCTAGAAGTCTTCCTTGAGCTGTCATTAGGCTGTCTTTCTATATAGCCTCAGTTATCAGGTTGATCCTAGCCTGTCCTTGGGAATAAGACATAACTATTTAATTAATGATATTTTTGATAATCAAAATTATCATTGAGACTTTTCAGAGATTTTAAAAATGTTTGGAATTCTGTGTCAGAGTCTGTGTATGCTTATATACACAAAAGAATTTAACAGAGAGTGCCCATCTTACTAATCATGGTAGAATAGCTATATTTATGGGGAGAAGTAGGTTAGTGTGCTAATGCTTCCACACATAGAAACATTAACATGCAGCCTGTGAATCACATGGTGAGGTCTCTTCCTAAGTTCTTCCCTTTAGAATTTAATAGTCAGCTACCTGAATCCTTAGCCAGATTATGAACATGACGGTTTTTGTCTGTGGCAACTCTTGATTTAATATTATCTACTGAATTAAGCATAGTACATGATGAATATAGATTATTTCCTTGGGGGTGGGGGTGAGAGTGGGAGGAGGAACTGAAGACAAGGGGCTTGAATCTATGATTGTGTTAGCATAAATAAGTCCAAGAGTATAAATACTCCCTCTCTCCCCCCATTCAGATTGCTAGTCTGTCTGTAATTTAGGTTCTTAGAAAGTTGCTTGAGTCATTGAGAGGTTCAATGACTTACCCCTTGTCAAATAGCTTGTATGTTTGAGAAGCAAGAAGTGAACCCAGATCTTCCTAAATGCAAGGCTGGCCACAATTTACTAGGACCCTATTGTATGAAACTATTAATTTTCCTTTCCCATGGAACCTACATCTTCTGAAGACAACCTTTGATTTAACATGAACCCAGGAAAACACTAAGATGAGAGAGAAAAAAAGCTCAGTTCAAGATAACTTCTAAGAGTATAAAAGGAGATCTCCAAGCTAAAATGGAAAACTCCATAGCCACAGAAAAGAGACAGAATTGAGAAGCTGCATCATTTCTAGCTTTCTTAGTTCTTTTTTTTTTTTTTAAAGCAATTGGGGTTAAGCAACTTGCCCAAGGTCACACAGCTAGTAAGTGTGTCAAGTGTCTGAGGTCGTATTTGAACTCAGGTGCTCCTGACGCCAGGGCTAGTGCTCTATTCACTGCGCCACCTAGCTGCCCCCATGGCTAGTTTTTGTGTTAAGTGTCTGAGGTCGGGCTTGAGCTCATGTCCCCCTCTCTCCAGGGCTGGTGCTCTATTTACTGTGCCACCTAGCCACCCCTGCTTTCTTAGTTCTTCATAGAATATTTTCACCATTTGCTTGAAATGTGAACTTCCAGAACATCATTTATATTTGAACATCCATGTTAAAATATAAATGATTTATGAATTATCACCACCCTATATTATCCAAATCATTAGCACAGATAATGTAGGGCATATGTGGCTCCCTCTACTAGACTCATGTGACAGGCTTCACATAACACTTGTGCCTTGTGCTCTTGCATATTTGAGAAAATAATATGAACTTTTTTATTGTAATAGTATACAACAAAGGAATTACTTTGTGCAGTTACTCTGAAATGGGAAAGTTGATAAGAAATCAACGATTAAACCACCAGGATGAATGTTGCAAATGCTGCATTTCATATAAATAAATGTATTGTCCCAGTTAAGAGAGTTTAGTTTCAAAAGTAGTAATTGGGCTGAACAAATACAATCTGAATGAATGCAGAGAATCTTGCTTTTCAATAATATAGATCAAAATACATAATGAAATTCATTTTTACAAAAATACATTTTAATTGTGGATTCAGAGATTCCTTATTATTTTACTTTTCTAGGAAGTGTTTCAACATAGCCAAGAACTGTGTATATCAGATTTCTTGGAAACTCTGGGACACAGTCTAATTTATAATTGTTATCTATAGTTAATTGCAGCTTGATTGTGCATTCAGGTATTTGTTACCTTTTACCACATTGCTCTGAGATTGCAGATTTGCATCCAGAGGGAATAAGCAAGCCCATCAGGCAGGAAAAAGAAGAAGAAAGTTATTTCTTTTGGGAAAAAAAAATCACTCTGCCACATTTCAATCCACATGGTATATGTTTAATTGTGCAAGTATCTACATAAGAGTTGGGAGGGACCTAGGCATCCAACCCATATGAAAAAGGAATCTCCACTGTAACATACATGAAAAGTGTCTGTCAGCCTATGCTTTAAAAGTTCCAACAAAAGGGAACCGAACACCATTCACCTTGGGAATAGCTCTAGTTATTAGGAAACTTTTCCTGGCATCAAGTTTAAACGTGCCTCTTTGCAGCCCATTTCTCCTGGTTTGGGCCTATGGGGTCAAACAGAAAAAAGACTAATCCATTCTCCACATGACAGGCATTCAAATACTTGAAGACAGTTATCATGCCCTCGCCTACCCCTAATTCTTCTCTACTCCGGGTTAAACATGCCTAGTTTCTTCAACAGATCTTCATATGATATGGATTCAAGGCCCTTCATGATCCTGGTTGAACTCCTGGACACTCTTCAGTTTAGCAGTGTTCTTAAACTGGAGTGCCTAGAACCAAACACAGTATTAGGGATGAGTTCTGATGACGGCAGAGTACAGTGGGACTATCACCTTTTTATTCCTGGAAGTAATGCCCCTCTCAGGACAGGTCAAATTGAGCTTCTGCTAATTCAGAACAGTTGCTGTATGTAATCATGTTTCATCTATCGTATATTTGTAAAATTAATTCATTGATGCTTATCAATCATGTGTATATACACACATGCTCACACCCACACATCTGATCTTTTATATATTTTCAAACTCAGTGGTGCAGAGCCCAGGACACAGGAACAATTTGTAGAATCATTCAGATAAAAGAGACTTTCAGAATTGTACTTCTATTTCTCCCTCCAGATATGACCACCACAGGCAGGTGTGCATCTAACCAATTTTAGGAAAGTTTCCAAAATGTTTTAAATATCCTTCTACCTTTAAATATATAAGTGCTTCTACTATTTTGTACATTATAAATGTGATTATATAAGTACGTTCATATTAAAGAATAATATTATGAAAGTATCTACATGCAAACTCCTTTTATGTATGCCCATACAAAAAAGTGAGTGAGAACTACTTACAAATTTATTATTGCAAAAAAAATTTGTGTATTCATATTTTGATATATATAATGCTTATATCAATTTATATACATATTCACACACACAATGAACTCATTCATCCATAACTTTACATAGCGGCATCTGTGGAAGAGTTCTTTATCTCACTTTAATGTTCTATAGTATGCCGTCAGCTCCTCAAAAATTAGTAGGAATTACATACACATAGAAACAAATGGCAGCTTGGTGAATGAATGCTAGTTTCTCTAGTGGGTGCCTTATGCAGAAGTGTCCTTAAGGACTGAGACTATGTGTTAAACTAGAAGTTATACCTTATTTTATTTTCTTGCTATAGGAAATTCTGAGTTTCTTATTTCCCACCACCACATTTTGTCTCCTGTCACCTGCAACCCCAGTGTTGACTTAAGGTGGATGTTTAATAATGAAAAAAGTGCATTTGTTCCAGTGTTAGTTACAAATGGAAGTGTATTGGGTAGCAACCCTGTAATAATTTTACATCAGTCATTCTTTTCTGATGCTTCACTAGTCACCTGATGGACTGGACTAGCGGTGTTAACTCTGCAAAATCTGAAGCCATCTATCTAGCCCAACTATGGCTTCACATCCATGGTTTCCTTTCCAGATGAATGGTAGGCATGTGGATTTGAATTCATATTCTGTTTGGGAACAGTCAGATCTGGAAGTTGAAACCATTTAGTGAAGGATATTGTGAACACTGATTTGTTTATTTTGGGTGGGTGATTCTTTTAGTTAAAATAGATCTGTAATTAAATTATGCTTTAAAGGTTGAATAAGCAGATCTTGAACAGGGAAATGAGGGAGGGTGGGCCAAAAATGTCAGTCAGTTTGCAAAAGTGAGGTCATTGTGATATTTGGCAATAGCTAGAGCTTTATGTAAAATTATTTTGCGGAAGTTAAAGTGTTCCCCCTCTAACACGTTATCAAAACTGGACTAGAAAAATTGCAACAGCATTAGTGATGAATATTTTCTCTTTTCAAAACTATACATTTATGTGTATATGGTTTTCACTTAAAATATATCCATTTACACATGGTATTTGAGCTTTGTTTTTGGAACAGAAGACATACTTGAAGCCTAAACTGCAGTATTTTACCTTTTGAGTACAGGCACCTCTCTGCTTTGAAGAATTATTATACAGTATGAAAATGGGATGTTTTCGAGACAATTGATTATTAGACAATTTGGATCAGCCTTTTACACAATAGTTGGCATTTGATCCTTAGGTTTTCTTTTCTTTTGTTTTTCATTCATAAAACCTTAATTCTGTTCAGCTGAGTGTCTAAGCTGGGGAACACTTCTTGTGGGACAGGGGAGGAGGGGAAAACCCCTTAGTGAATATTATCAGCAGAGAGCAGCCAGTTTTCAAAGACCAGGACAAAAAAGCAAATAGGTATTATGTCATCACACATCCGTCACTCTATGTGTCGGCCTTTTCAATAATTCCAGTCCATGTTCTCGATGGGATTTTGCAAGTTAAAGGGGCTGTTTGTTTCCAGAAAGCAAGTACAAACTGATTCTAGTCTCTTGTTCCAGGTGGCTCTTTGCTTTCCTTTTTTTTTTTCTTCTCTTTTCTTTCCTTTCCTTTCTTTTTCCTTTTCTTTGCCTTTCCTTTTTTCTTCTCTTTTATTCTTATTTTGCATTTAATTGAAATACATGCCGAGTTTGCAGACTGCAAAGATCAGAGCTGTTTTCATCCAGCAGTGCTAACTATACATTAAACATTTTGAATTGTTTGAGCTTTAAGTTTCGTCCTTTTTTGCCATTTGCTTCATGGAGTTTGTGTATATTTACAGCCTCTGCATTTAATGGCTACATGCCTTATTTTCACAGATGGCCAGTAGAAGACTTTTTCTTTCTCTTAGTATAGTCTGCTTTCTGTTTTGCTACATTTGTCACAGTGCCACTACTTGCAGCTAGCAAGTGCCCACGCTTGGTGGGGAGCATTTATGGTGTGAGCTTTTTGTAGAGCTTTTTAAAGGTGGTTGGTTTTTTTTTTTTAGTAAACTTTTTATGGTTTAATTTCCAAGCCTGGAAAAGCTGTGCATGTTTTCAAACAGAGAGTCTTGTGTTCTTTACATCGTTCTAGTAGGGAGGCTTGTTCAGGATTGTCCAATAAAACAAGACGCATGGGACATGCCAAATTGCCTTTTCAGATAGATTTCCACAGGTCTAAAGATGATTAAAAGGAGGAAAATCTCCCCCATGAGGTCCATGACCTTCTCATCCTCTGTATGATTTCTTCTCATTTAAAGGGAATCTCCATCAAAGCCAGTCAGTGAGGTGACTCGCGTAGAATCGTGAAGATCTGAGTTCACATACAAGCCTTAGACACTAGTTAGCTGTGTGACATGGGGCAAACCACTTAACTTCTGATGTTTCAATTTCCTCATCTGTAAAATGGGAATAATAATAGCATCTATGTTTCAGAGTTGTTGTGACAATAAAATGAAGTATTTGCAAAGCATTTTGCAAATTTTCAAGCACGATATAAATGCTACTATTATTATTTTCCTAATAGTTTATATTTCACCTTATAAGTCTATTTCACCAATTCACCAAGTCCTCCAATCTTGCTATTGGACCCAGATGGCTCTGGAGGAGAAAGTGAGGCTGGTGACTTTGCACAGTCCTCCCTCATTAAACCCATTTCATTTTTAAGTCATGGCAACACCTTTCATGGTCCTCTTCCAAGAATGAAGGGCAAACCGCAACAACAAACAACTATTTCACCAATGCTAAATTTAGGAAACTCATCAAAAGAAGATTACACAATTTACATTTTTATCTAAAATATTATTGTTTTACAAATTAGGTATTTGTTAAGTCTTTTACAAATATGGAGATAGGAGAGAGATTTGTTCATGCTGTTCCATGTGCTTCGAAGGGGCTCTATTGCCTTTTGAAATCTCTCCCTTCCTTTCAGACTCAATTCAGGTATCATCCTCTCCATAAAGCATCCTCTCATTCTGCACTGATAGACGTGATATCTCCAACCTAAAATTTCTGTTAGAACTACACCCTGTAGTCTTACTTAGATGAATGATTAACCCTCCATGTGAGATTGAAAACTCACTGAGGGAAATAACTACATATGTCATTTCATCTTTATATCTCCAGAGCTTAGTACAATGCCTTACACTTACAAATCAGTCATTTGAATTGGACAGGAAGTAGACCTAAGAATGGAGGCCAGACTATTTGTGTAATCTGACATTAGTCAGCTGTCTTCTTGATTACAGATGTATACAGCTTTCTTATCCAAAGGAATTTCATTCAAATTACAGTTACATGAAGGATAAATACTAGCTTGTTTTTTTTGCCTTTTCCGAAATCTTTGCTTTTACTTCTTTTTACGTTATCATTCATTAGTATCTCCACGTGAGAGCAAAGATATTAAAAAATGAAACAAATGTATCAGGTTTGTTCACTGTTAGCAGTTTTTATAAAGCTTTGGTAAGGGGGTGGGGGAATTGAAAGTTTGGACTAAAATGAAGATTTTGATTATATGTGGATTAACCCTGTCTCCCGTGACCACGGATAATCAAGAATTTATTGCAATCTTAATATGCCTGTAGCATATTGAAAGGATTGGCATTATTGTACTTTAAGAAAACCCAAATATTTTTATTCAGCAGTGAGATCTACTGGAACTGAAGCAGACATCTAATGACTTTGTACTTCCATTTTGTATAAAAAGACAGGGTAAAATCATCACTATACATTTGTTTGCTGTCTAGTTACTAAGTCCACAAATGTTTATGGAACAATTGCCAGCAAATAATAATTCTGATTATTATGTTTACATATGTGCAGACTCTCCCACCCACTAGACATCCTTTGTGGGTTGTGCATTTTTCCCATTATTCTTTGGGGGATGAGAAGGGCTCTTAGCTTTTTCTACATTAACCCATCTGCTTTACCTCAATCTTTCCTTCCCCTGACCCTTCCCTCAATGGTTGATTAATAGATCCTAGTTGGAAATTAGCACAATATTTTCTGCAATTGTCACTGGATTCTGGCAGTCTATAAATGATTTATTCATGTTACCAAAGAAACGTAGAATTTAAGAATTGGTAAAGGACTCAGACATAAAAAAAAAAATTAACCATAATATAAGCAACAGAATTCTATGACAAAATTCTGTCCAAGTTGGTCAAATGTTAGATAGGCAACTCTGTCTTCTCTATGTTAGAACTATTTAGTCTTATTTCCTACTTTCCCCGCCCCCCTCTTTTCCACACATTTCCCCTATTCCCAACACATCATTAACTGAGAAAAACAACAAAAAACACAATATTTATTACAAAAGTAATGCAAATGTGCCTCGTCTGTGAATGGCCTGATATCTATTAATCCCTTTGAGAGTCAGCTTTATAAATAGTAAACTATTGGCCTCAATGACTTCAGATTTCACACATAGATCTTTTCCTATGCCTATCGGAAACTGAATGGAATTTTATATTTGTGCCTACGACCCCGTCTTTTACAAAGTGTCTCATCCTGTGAGGCAATGATCATGACCTTATTTATCCACAAGGGAAATTCCTATCAACTTTTACATTTTTTTTTTTAACTATAGAACTTAGTAGGGGAACATCTGTCACCCTCCTAAACATTTATGGAATGGATTTAAGCCTGAACCAACTATCACCTTATTCCTTGAGTAGGTTAATGGTTTGTGGATAAGAAGAACATAAAAGGGCAAGTAACCTTATAAACTTTGTTTTAAGGGCTTTAGCTTTGCTCTCAAGACACAATGAGCTATCAATTAACAGGTTTCAGTTTCTTCAGTCTGACTGAATGGAGCAGAGATCTATGTGTTGTCAACCACTTAAAATTGCTTTTTCAAAGATTTTGAGGGAAGAGTTTAAGCATTTACATAACAACTATTATGTGACTGCTAGCACTGTGCTAAGCACTTTAAAAATATTATCTCGTTTGATCCTCACATCAGCCCTGTGAGGTATAGGCTTTTATTATTATCTTCATTTTACAGTTGAAGAAACTGAGGCAAAATGCTTAAGTGACTTACCCAGGCTCACACAGATATTGTGTCTTAGATTTAAATTTGTATTTTTCTGATTCTAGGCCCAGTACTCTATTCACTGTACCACCTAACTCCCTCCAAATCTAGGCCAGCAAATTGGATGCTATCATGAAATATATACACATATACTTTTCATAGTAACTTTCCAACAAGGATTTATTAAGTGCTAAGCTATATGATTTCATGGTGAAAATACCAATAGAAAAGCAAGACATAACAGTCCCTGTCTTCAAGGACCATATCCACAGGTGGGGAACCTGCGGCCTTGAGGCCACATGTGGCTTCTAGGTACCCTTGACTGACTCCAAGTTTTACAAAACAGATCCTTTAATTAAGAGGATTTGTTCTGTGAAGTTTAGATTCAGTCAAAGGGCTGCACTTGAGGACCTAGAGGGCCACGTGTGGCCTCGAGAACACAGTTAGTCCACCCTAGGTATAGACAATTATGGATAAGCTTAGAGTATAGAAGTCTTGAAAGCTTTTATAATATGTGGTTTTGAGGGTTGTCTCACTCCAATGCTATATAACTGTGCTTAAAAGAGGTGGGTCAAATGATCAGGGGAAAATCCTAGAAGAAATGTTTTTTGCTGTGGATCTTGCCACAGGATGGCTCCTTTACCATATAAAAAATATCCAGAAACTCTTGGAAAAGGCTGACAATACTTGGGCAGCTTTGTCGGAGCCAAAGTTTCTTGATAGGAGTTATTTAAAATCTCAAGCAAGACAATATAATTGAGATTTGTTTTTCTTTTTTAAAAATACATATTTTAAACCCTAGTGAAGATAAAAAAAAGATTCCTCTCCTCCACACTCCATTTGTTCTGTTAGTGGGTAGATTGTTATTCTGTAGAAAATGGAGATCCCAGATAAGTAAGTCTGAAACTAAAGGGTTGGGTGGGTGGACAAATTCATTGTTTCTTCATATTTTACTTACTCTTATACAAAACAAAATTCCATCTGATAAATCGTTATGACATTATAAATAATCTTTCATCTTCTTTGGTGGTCTGGGAAGTTCACATAACTAGAGGGTTAAAAATCTCTTTGTGTTCTTTCTTCCCTTATCATTAGTATAGCAGGAGACTACTTTTTTTTTAAAGTACATCCAAAAGAGACTTAACACTTACTGAGTCAACATTTGATGGGCTTATTCTAATCTAACATTTTCATGCATGTGCTTTTTATGACTTTTATGGCTTTGGGAACATTATTTAAGTACAGTCCATTATGATAGCTGATCCACAGCTAACCTTTTTTCCTTGTGCATGTATATGTATGTGAATGCTTATTATCAACTAGAATTCCAATTTCAGGGAATAATAGAGGAATCATTTATTGATGCACTATTTAATTTAGTATTATTTAAGTAAGGAAAGTCTTCTTCCTTTGAATGATCTTTCTTTTTACCTACGTTTTAGAATATTGACACAGGAAGTCTGAGGCTTTCTTATTAATTGGTGCATATTTGCAATAATGATTTATTATCATTACCAAAATTTCAACTCTTGTCATTATGTGAAGGCCCAATGACTTACAAAAATATGAACACAGTGAAAGTTTATATGTTTTTTGGAAGAAAAGAAATAAAATTTATATTCCTAACTTTTTTTCCCCACCATAAGCTCCAAACATAAATTTCTAAGAACTTGCTGGATTTCTTTCTTGGATATCCTTCTATTACTTCATACTCAATAATCAATAAAGCAACAAACATTTTTTTTTTAAGCAATAAGGGTTAAGTAACTTGCTCAAGGTTACACGGCCAGTTATTTCTGGGTGTGGTGCTGAGCGTCTGAGCCCGGGATTCGATCTACAGGTCGTCCCAACACTGGAGCCAGTGCTCTTACTCGCTGAGCCACCTGGCCGCCCCTAAGCAATTGGGGTTAAGTAACTTGCTCAAGGTTACACGGCCAGGTGTTTCTGGGTGGGTGCTAAGTGTCTGAGCCCGGGATTCGATCTCCAGGTCGTTCTGACACTGGAGCCTATGCTCTTACTCGCTGTGCTACCTGGCCGCCCCAGCAACAAACATTTTTAAGCACTAACTTTGTAATAAATATTGTGTTATGTATACACTGAGATTAAAAGGGAGTATTAAATAGGTACATAAAGGATACAAATAGAATAGATGGAAGATCACATTAACAGGGAAATTTCTCCAGCTGAGATGACCAATAAAGGCCTCCCAGAAAAGATGGCATTGTATCTGAGTCCTGAAGGAAGCCTGGTATTCTGAGAGTAAATGGTGAGGGAAATAAAGTGTAATTAGACTGGAAGGGCAGGAAAGATTCAGGTTATGAAGAGATACCAATGCCAAACAAAATATTTTGTATTTCATCATTGAGGTAATAGGGAATATGTTGAGTAGAGAAGTAACATAGTTAGACTTATGTTTTAGGAAAATCACTTTGGCAGAGGTAAAGAAGATGAATTGGAGTGGAGAGAGACTTGAGAAAATAGGGCACCCCAAATGGAATAAATGAACTCCATTTCCCCACCTAACACAAACAAGCAAATAGTAAATGTGTGTTCTTCCTGCTTTTTGAATTTTCATTAGTGGACTTCATAGTCCTATTTACATAGGCTTAAAAACTTCTTTGATTTCTTTTCTCTCTCTCTCTCTCTCTCTCTCTCTCTCTCTCTCTCTCTCTCTCTTTCTCCATTCATTAGTAAGTCCTGCTAATTTTACTAATTCACATTTGTCACCTTCCTTTCCATTCAGACTGCTACTACCCTAGTCCAAAACCCTATCATCTCAAAACAGGATTATTCTAACAATATCTTAGCTAATAAATTTATCTCCCTTCTCCAAATTACCCTACTTGGAGCTGCCAGAATAAGTTTCCTTAAATAATGTTTTCTTTCCTACTCAGAATCTTCAATGGCTTCCTATTTCATTCTGTATTAACTCAATTCAACACGTTTATTAAGCACCTACTACAAATAATCTATTCTTATTTCACAGCACTGTATAATGTCCCCAAACTCACATTCTCCACACTAACAAAACCTACTTGTCATCCCATAAATCCCTGCACACAACCCTGGGGGCTTTGCCTACAAAGTCTGTCTCATCAGGAATGCCCACCTTTTCCCATCCATCCATCCAGATCCTCAGCATCTCTATAAAGTCTGGTTCAAACTACCTTTTCAACAGAGTCTTCTCAGAATATTCCTGCCACCTCTGGCATTCCTGTTCTATCAATTCCCATAATACTCATAGTTAATCCACTGCACAAAACTTGGCATTTAAAAATTTTGATTCATTCAACAAACATTTACTAAGTGCTTTATGAGTACTGTAATGGACACTGGAAGATATTCAAAGTTTAATTAAATAAGACAGGGAGCTCATAGTCCAGCAAAAGGTTAAGAGCAACACAGACAATAATGATTGATATTACATAATAAATTCATTAGAAACTTGCTCTGTGAAAACTGATAGGTAAGGTTGTCACAAAACCAAGTGGTTGTGGGTAAAGGGTTTGGTAGGCCAGACTATAAGGATCAGAAACTTCCTAGAGATATATGACTTGGATTAAAAAAAAAACATATTAATTCAATAATTGAAAAGATGGAGGAACAGAGAGAATACTAAGAACAAAGGTATGCAGGCGGTGAATTATAGTGCATGTTCAGAGACCAAAAGCTATTTCAAATTCATTATGTCCCAAATGGAATACATTGCCTTCTTCCTATACCTTTGCTCTCTCATATCCTGCCACTGTGTTTCACTCTTCCTCAGTACACGTGGGTTTCCTCTTGTAATGCTTTATTGTTTCTTTGTACCAGGCAGGCAATAAACATTGATTAAGCACTTACTATATGCAGTTCACAGTGCTATGTACTAGGGATACAAATTTAAGCAAAAAAAAAAAAAGACATTCCCTGTGTTCAAGGAGTTAACATGCTAATGGAGGAAAATAACACACATGGGCAGGGGGACACGGGAGGTACTAGTACGATGCCAAAGTCTGGGGAAGCAAAAGCACAGCCAGAAGGAGAATGAAGCACGGTTGGCCTGGGTCCATCCCCAAAATGTAAGCCCCAGAAAGAGCTTGCCGATGAAAGAAGAGAGGTAGAGGAATGGAATGTCCAAGGTTGAGAAGGCAGATGAAGCACGACGTAAAATCCATAGAGTTACAGGTATATCTGGGAAGAGAAAGAGGATCATGGTTCCCTGCCCTCCTATTCCTTGGCAATACGGTGTTCACTGCTACAGAAGCATATGCCTTTCACTTCCTTTCTTCCTTGTGTTATCATGGTGCCTTTTCTTTCCTTGAAGCTGTTTTTCTCATGGGGGGGAGGGGCACGCAGAGCACTTTTCAGCACAGACATTGCTCTCCAGGTCCTTCTGTGGTTGAGAACCCAACACTAGCTCTTTTCTTTGTTTCTGTCAGAAACTACCTACAAGTTTTCTGAGAAGGGCTTACCCCAAATCCATTAAGTAACTGATCAATATAGTTGTATGAACACTAGCAAGAAGGACCATAATCTTCTAGAGAAGGACAATCCTCAGTATTTCTCTCTGTACATGCATGCCTACAAACATAGACCATTTTACATTATTTATGTAAATTATATTTAACTTCAGAAAACATTTACTAGGAAGTGACTCTATTCAAGAAATTAAGAGGGATATAAAGATGGGCAGGACATAATATTTATTGAGTGTCTACTATGTGCCTAACACAACATATACATAATTCAACTAGTGCTCATAAGCAAATTTTCTGGAGGAGAAAAGAAAAGAGGAAGAGGAAACCAAGAGAGCAGACAAGCCACAAACATGATCATTGAGCCTCAGGGAAACGGTGCCACATTTATTTAAGAAAATTATCTCTTGTGGGGCGGCTAGGTGGCACAGTGAATAAAGCACAGGTCCTGAAGTCAGGACCTGAGTTCAAATCTGGCCTCAGACACTTAATACTTACTAGCCATGTGACCTTAGGCAAGTCACTTAACCTCAATTGCCCTGCCCTCTGCCCTCCAAAAAGCAAAAATGAAAGGAAGAAAATTATCTCTTAGAAAATAAAAATTCCTATGTACAACTTTCCACCTTGAATTTATTTGAAAAATTGTAACTATGAACATTAATAAATAACATATCTTGAAATTATGTTGCTCTTTTTTCAAGTAGATGAATGTATCTTTCCTCATATATGTAATCTATAGTTATATATCTTTACATCCCACACAAATATAGAATGCTGCATAAGGATTTATAATATAGAAAGAATACATAAAATATCTAGAAATATATATATATATATGTATGGATGGATACATATGTATAGTCATACAAATATAGAACATAGTCTATATCCATTTTATAGAAGGGACAACTGCAGCACATATTTAAGTATCATTTCTAGGTTTATTCATCTAAGTAAATGGAGAAGCAATGATAGAAACCTTGTCTCTAACATAGTAACTTATTCACCTAGACAATAATAATACTTACATTTTTTCCCCATTAGAAAACACTAGTTCTGTTTTCTGATCAGGGAAACCAGCATCATGATTAGAGATGTTCTTTCAGAATTTATAATGAACTTGGGTATAGGACAATTATTTTCCTAAAAAAATTATATATTTATACAAATGAATTTAGTTTTCCTTCAAAACTTTAGTGGCTGAATTATCACACTTGATATTATGAAGCAGTGACTCTCTTTGGCTGTTGTTCACTCATTTGTCAGTCGTGTCAGAGTCTTTGTGACCCCACTTGGGGTTTTCCTGGCAAAGATACAGGAGTGGTTTGCCAGTTCCTTCTCCAGCTCATTTTACAGATGAGGAACTGAAGCATACAGGGTTAAATGACTTGTCCAGGGTCACACAGCTAGTAAGTGTCTGAAGCCAGATTTGAACTCAGGAAGATGAGTCTTCCTGACTCCAGGCCTAGCACTTTATCCACTGCATCACCTATCTGGCTAGTTTTTCTCAAAACTATTCAGCATAAATGTTGATATAAATTGAGATTCTAAATAATATTGGCAGATCTGCTGCTCGTGCTTGGCTTTACACTGCCGTACCATATCCTTTGGTGGCTGTACTCCTACCCTGGATATCAGTGCCCTAGAAGGAAGCCTTCTCTTTCTTCACCTTATTTACTGCTGTCAAAAGAGGCCAAATTGACTCTACAGTGATGCAATTTCAAGTACAGTGGCACCTGGTTGGGGGAGAGCAGAGGCCTTCTCAGTACACTTGTGCTTCCTACTCATTAAGCCAGTGCTGGTTTTCATTTGTATTTCAATAAATAACCATAGCCTTCACGTGACATTGTAATCAATTCACTTCCTTTCCTCTCACCTCATATCTCATTTAAGTTTAAATCCTTCAGGACTGTTGTAAAGTCAGCTCTATCTTCTGGCTGTTCACACATCACCCAGTCTCTCCTATGTAATTTTTTTTTAACTTTCAGTATAGTGACAGTTTTCATGTGGAATTATATAATTATTCTCTACTTGGGTTAAGAAACTGTTTCACCCTTATACCAAAACATAGCTGTCTTCTTCTTTTAATCTCAGCTAGTGTTTGCTGAAGTCTGGCAACCTCACCATTCAGATTCACGTGTTGTTGTAATGTATCATAATTAAAGGCACATGGCATGTTCTCCACCTCCTCCTCCCTCCATTTCCCTTTCTGTGTGCCCGAGGGTTAACTAAAGTCACAGCGCAAAGGGGCAGAAGAAAAGCACAGCTGACTGTTTTGACATCTACTGTTTCACAGTGACATCCTCTGAGAATTATCTTAACTTCCACTTTACAGTGACTAATTGAATTATTTCATTATACTGCATGTTTTAGTAGTGGTAGGTTAGAGGTCACCTTGTTGCTAAAAACTGAGTGTGACTTTCCCCCTCTGATCACTTGCTCATTCCAGCTTTTTGTTAAGACAGAACAAAACCCACAGAGCTGAGCTCAGAATCTCAGTATTTGCCTGACATTTCTTTCTTCTACTCTTACTTCCTTCATTTTTCTTCAGTGTTCTGAAAAACTGCCCTTCAGAATGGGAAAATCTCTAGAAAATATGTAACATTAAAAGCCCTATAGACTGTTAAATCAGAATCTGATGGATGATCCATACCCAGTGTGTTTTCCATAGATAGAACAGAACACTATTCATTGACCCAGGGACTATCATATCATGTTGATGGAATGTGCTTTTGGATGTAGCTGCTTTCTGTCTTAAGAGCTGCATTTACTGCAAAAAGACATCTGTTCAGCTAGTGGCCTTGGTACTGTTGAAATCAAACTCAATACTATCCAACCCTCCCAACCAAAAGAAACTTTGAGCATATCAAATAGTTGAAAATTCCGATTTCAAAAAAGTACTTTTTAGGTAAACTCTTTATACTCGAAATTGCTTAATCTGTTTTAACTCTGGCAGTTCTAGGTCAATCAAGTTAAGTTAAACTTCTTTCTACTTTCAGTTTAACTACAAAGTTTCTTTAGAACTGTTAAAAATTCTTACTGCATCCTAGGTAAATATCAGTGATGAAGAGGACATAATGTCATTGTTTTAAAATGTCTTTATTCAGCAATTGTGTAGTTATGAGTCTTCTTAAGGAAAACTCAACCAATGTGTTAGGGATTCAAAAAACTGTTCTCATTTGTTCTTAGTGGGGTTTTAGTTGGATCTTGTACATGAAAAATAAATTATCTGAGGAGGTTTCTCATAGGACATTTCCATTTGTGAGTGTCTTTTCTAACTGTACAAGCATAGAATATAATGTATGCAGTTCATCCACACAGACTATAAACAAATATACTTCAGAAAATGGAGTTAACCATCAGAAAAAGAAAAAAAAAGTGCCCCAAATTGAATGACTCAATTTGCATCTTAGAATTATAATGGAAACCTACCTCCCTTTGGATAATACTGAAGAAATAAGAAAAAGATTTAAATTGACCATTGCAGGCTTCTAGTGTCCTTAAAATAAACCACTTTCCTAATCTGATACAGTGCCATGTTCAACATAAATAAATTTAAGATCTAACATTTTTCTTACCAAAAAAATTAAAAGGATAGCTTGTAGTGGCATGTTCTACATGAATGCAAATCATAATCTGTATGCTTTTAAATGACTTGAAGTCTTTACAGATCTAATTTTTGTATATTTGTGTCTCAAACAATTCGCCAATTCAATATTTTGGCTTAGCAGTCCAAATCAAATTGTGGTCCAAGTACTAGGCATTCACATTTGATGTACAGAGACTTGACAAGCAATTAGCAATGAATATTTAAGCATCTTCATTACCCTTGCATGAAGAATGCAGATGGCATTTAGGGAGATGGCAACAGAGGGCACTACTGTGAATTATGTTTCTATTATTTAGTCACCTGACTATTGGAGGACTCTCTTTGGGCCCAATGCCATATCTATACTTCAACAGTCTGGCTGGAAATGAAGCAGACATTTGAAATGTCAAAAAGCAGGTTGCTTCCATGAGATTTCTATGCGCATTTTGTGATTTGGGAAGTTTGGATCCAATGAGCCAAACGTTTGTATCCTTAGTCATACCAAACATAAATTCCAAACCTCCATAAGAGTTTGTACAACCTGAAATTCCTTGAGAAATCACCTGGATCATTTACCCTCATTCTCCCCATCTGGTAGATGACCTGATTATTTTGCTTCTGAACATTCCCCACAACTACATTTATCTCATCATTATTGTTTTTCAGGACAAAACAACACTAGAGAGTCTGACTCAGCAACTAGCAGTGAAACAGAATGAAGAAGGAAAATTCAGCCATGCTATGATGGATTTCAATATGAGTGGAGATTCTGATGGTTGGTGAAAATTATTTGTTTCCAGTAATGTGCAGAGGGGGTCTACTTATTGCAACCAAATGCAAATGCTTTTTTTAACAACAAGGATCATCTCATTCCTACGTTCCTTATTTCTTTGTTTGTTTGTTGTTGTTGTTTTTTTACATTCCTTATTTCTACAACACATTTTCCAGAGTTTTATATCCGTGGCTTATTTTTGTGACTTATACATGTCTTTTACCCAGAACAATGCCTGAACAGGATACATTTCCAGTTACAAAAATGACAAGTCAAAACCAAACAAAGTAATGGAAAGAGTATTAGACTGAAAGTCAGATCTGGTTTCTAGTACCAACTGTACCATTAACTCACTATATGACCTTAGGCAATTGTTTCATCTTTCGGAGCCAGTTTCCTCTTCTGTAAAATAAGGACATTAGATCAATGTCCTCTAATGAAAGTACCCACCAAGCTCTAGGAGTCTATCAGTCTATGAAATAAACGAGGTCATGTAAATGAATTTTTGTTATATT
Organism: Petaurus breviceps papuanus; assembly: GCF_028583685.1. NCBI lineage: Eukaryota > Metazoa > Chordata > Mammalia > Diprotodontia > Petauridae > Petaurus > Petaurus breviceps. The sequence goes on along the minus strand of NW_027186523.1, from coordinate 2,055,691 downwards.
AACACAACATCTGCTATAAACACACACTACGTAAAGGCTGTCAGTCATCAAACTTTATCTTTAGGAACTCCACTTACTTCCTAATTTTGAATACTCTATTTGTATTTTAACACCATCCTATACTTTGAGCGACTACCATCTTCTTGTTCCTTTACTCAAGCTGTCACAGCAGCTATCTAGGTTTATGTTCCCCATAACTCATGTTGAAACTCCCCTATCTTGTATCTTCTATCAAGCTCTTTGTACTTTTTAAGCTCTCCAAGGTGACAAGTAGTCAAATCAGAAACACTCATTAGTGGAGGAAGAAGTCAATTCCACTTATCCTACACTTATGACTAGGAATCTATCTCCTGTATCATGCAATATATGTACACTTTAACTGTCTTTCTAGAGACACTGCCCCTGTCTCTATTGTCTGCCCCAGAGTGATGCCTTAGAATAATAGGAAGGCTGGATAGCAAGGGAGCCAGCACCATGGCAAGCCAGTAGGGAAGATAGTCTAAGTCAGATAAGACTTTGCAGCAGCCCTCAGAATATACCCATTGTTCACCTGTTTTTTGCTTTTGTCTAATCCTGCTCTAAGAGCAAGTCTACACTAAGCAATTAAAAATAGAACTCAAGTAATTTTATGGCTGATTGAGGCAAAAACAAAAAGTTTTACTTAACTGGTTGTTTCATACATAATGTATGTTGTTTCATATAAATGTATATTTGGCTTGGGGGGAAGCAGGGATGGAGGAGATAGGGGCATGATTCAAGCCTTTTTTCAAAAGTTACAAGGAAAAAAGTCTGACATTTTTATCATTTTGTATATATTCCAAAACGTAGTCACACTTTCAGTTTCAACATATTGTCAATGATGATGATGGTGATTATAATTATAGATTGATCCATCACTTAACCTTACTTCCCTAAGAAGAAATTAACAAATCAGTAGCACTATAAGGTTTGACAACACACACAAAGGCCATCATGACAAAAGCCACTTTTAAAAGATGAACTTATTTTTGTCACTAAAAAGAAGATTGTTTATTTTTAATGTATTTTGTAAATGTAAATTCTGTAACTACTCTGAGATCTACCTCAATGGTCATCAGTTTTAAAACATCAAAAAGATTTTTCTTCTCTTAAAAAACATTCAGGTATGTTTATATGCCCTCAAACTTTCATGAAGTCAGAGATCACATCATGAATATAAAATGGCTGTACATAAAAGAAAATGAAAAATTCCTATTTGGCCTAGGTCTAGTTAATAACTATGGATTCTTTGACCTCAAAAATTCTTCTTTCTAGATATGTTGCTGCAGTGAACTTCTGGTCACAGTGAATTGCAGTAGTTTCTTTAGGGAAAATGCAAAGAAATGCAAGGAGTTAATTTATGACTAACTGAAGTATTAGAATCTACCAAACTTCACTCTGTTATTCTCATAGATCAAGAAAGTGGCAGATCTGATGCATCTGTTGTAAATGTAGTCATTGAGAACCAGTTGCATGGTGTTTTAAGAACTATCGGAGTTTTCATTCTTTTTATTCATCATCTAAGTGAGGCATCCCTGGAAACCGTATTAACTTATGTGAGACCATCAGTGTAATGAGACAGTAACTTAATGAGTACTAATATGCAATAGTACTTCAGTACCTAAAGGAGTTAATGTGACTTCCAAAGGTACCTAACACTGTAAGGCTGACTTAACACTGATAAAATCTAGTTTACTGAATTTCTACCAACTGAGTTGCTCTGAAGAAATGCTTATTTTATACAATTTCTTCAGATTAATTCAGCGGATAGGAGGGAAAACTACTTAAGTGAATAGTTTTATATATTTCGAAGCTATGGTTATGTATTTTGCATATGTAACTACATGTTAATGCATTTGCTCTTTTCCCTATCACTTTCAGATGTCTATTTCACTTTATAGTCTATCATTACTATGCCATTTTGTGCATTTACAAGCATGCTATTTCAAATAAATAAATGAAATTCAAACACATACTAGAGATGTGTGTTTGTCACTTATTAGCTAAGACCTCTTGCATTTTGTTTTCAAATATTCATCTAGTGGAACTATATTTTAAAGAAGCCATGCATAGAAACAAGTTACGTGTACTCTTAGGTATATAGCAACCTTTTAAGTTCCTCTATAATTTCCTCTTCCATAATTATGTTTCACTCAAAACTAACTAGATTTGTATTTTTCATGTTAGAAAAAAAGGACTTTTAACTTTTTCATTATTTCTGAAAATTATATTATTATATTATTAATTAATTAATAAAAATAATTAATATTATTACATTATTATAAACCCTAATTATGGTTTGCTGTCCCCAATCCAAAGGTGCCACATCCAACTCAGAGAAGGAAATCATAGAACAGACAACTGTCATGTGACTATAGAAGTAAAGGAAGAAATGTTACAATATGATTCAAAACATTAATATACTGTTTAATAACACTAGACCTGATTAAAACATATCCCCAAAACCTGAAAAGTTTTTAATAGAAAAGGGGTTCAAAAGATCTTCAAATTCGCATAAGAGAGTTCCCAAAATGTAAACAAAAACTTGTAATAATTTTCACTCTGTGTGTGTGTGTGTGTGTGTGTGTGTGTGTGTTTGTGTGGTTTTGTTTGTTTCTTTTAGGAAGTGCTGGGGTCTCAGAGTCCAGAATTTATCGGGAATCCAGAGGGCGTGGGAGCAATGAACCTCACATCAAGCGTCCCATGAATGCTTTCATGGTATGGGCTAAAGATGAACGGAGGAAAATCCTTCAAGCCTTTCCTGACATGCACAATTCCAACATCAGCAAGATACTAGGTAAGAGGTAGATTAGTAATAGTTAAAATGAGCATACTTTTAATTTGCAGTTTTTACAGTTTGTAAAAAGATTTGCAGGCCAGAAAAATTCAGGTTACCTGCTAATATAAAGAATATACATAAATACTGGGGGTTTCTTCCTCTGATAATATACTTCATACTAAAATTTGAACTGTGAGAAGAAAATTGCTTCCATAACTAATTTGGTTCTTGTTTTCCACCAGTTTCAGTGATGAATATAGATATACAGAGATATATATCTACATAAATTATGTGTACATAAAATACACTATTATTTCTTTCTAGCCTTGACCATATTTGCAGAATTAAAAAAAAAACACCTTTTCAACCTTTGCAGCTTTCAGTGTAATATGGAAACGACAGAAACAAAGGTACATTCACGCATTTGTATACAGAAATAGGAAATCCACCCTTTTTTAAAGAAAGCTGTTTAAGTTAAGATCTCAGTTGAAGTCCCAGGAAAACAAGAGAGAAATTTTTCCACTCCTCTCCTTTTTGCCTCCATGCCCTTTCTTTCTATCACTGCCATCAATGTCATCATAAAATATTCATCATGAACAAGTTAAACAAATATATTTCAGTCTTCTAAGAGCTCATCATGAAAACAGAAAATAAACATTATATTATACCAGTAAATTACTATTTGGAAAATAAATAGCAAGCAATTAATGTCTCTCAAGGCTACAAAGTAATAAGTATTACACATAGTAAGTATATAAAGAAAGGGTCTTAACATAGGATTCTGGTTGAGGAAAGAATCTAATGCTAATATAGTTGCCATTAAATATCACTTGTTAAGTCATATTTTTAAGTAAGGTTCCAAGCAGCAGACATTGAACAAATGCTTTTGCCCTCTATGAGTATATAATCTCTGTCACTGCATCTAAGTTGGGAGGGAGGGGTTACATGTGTATGTAAAATATTTTGATGTCTTTTAAAAATTTCTTTTTCTATATAAAAGAACTCTGGTTCATTTGAAAAATAGATTTATAGAACAATAAATGAAATGATTAGAAACATAAATTAACCCATTGTGAATGTGTGTATATTTATGTACATGTGTTTGTGTATATATATATATATACATATGTATGTACATACATATGACCCATTTCCAATTTTTTTGATTGTATGTTTTTTTTTAATTAAAATAGTTTTTTTGTTGAATTAGAAATTACAAGTAATGGAGGGAATACGGGGCTAGAGAAAACCAGAAGTCCCAACTTTTTCTCAAAGAGAATAGATCATGTAGACTATAGGCCAGTGAATTTGACATCAGTTCCTGGGAAAACTCTAGAATATCTAGAATAGAAAATTAAGTGAGGATCACAAAGAGCCAGCATGACTTCAGAAAGAACAATTCACTGTATTCTCATTTAATTTAATTTTTAATAGTTACTAGATTGTAAATATAACATTAATTTTAGCAAAGCATTTGACAAAATCCCTCATTCTTTTCCTGTGAAAAAGAGGGGCACTTAGGTGACGCAGTGAATGGAGCACGGGCCCTGGAGTTAGGAGGACCTCAGTTCAAATCTGGACTCACACACTTAACACAAAAACTAACCGTGTGACCTTGGGCAAGTTGTTTAACCCCAACTGCCCTCCAAAAAGCAAAAAAAAAAAAAATAGGGAAAGATATGGGGTAGAAAATATGCATGTAATAGATTAATAATTGGCTAAATAACCAGAACCAAAAAGTAGTCATTAATGTTTTAATGTCACCTAGGAAAGAGGCAGCCAATGGAGAACCCTATAGGGATCTGTGGTTGATCCTTTGTTGCTTGGATAAGGGAATAGATGGAATGTTTACCAAGTCTGTAGTCAACATTTCAGAGTCATTATTCAAAGAAATTCTTTAAAGTTTATAAGGACAAATGTACAGTCTTATGCTGGAGTTCATAAAAACCAACTTCACAAATACCATAAGAGGAAAGATAAAGATAATGGTTTGTTTGGGAGTTTAGTAGGCTAGAAGATCAATGAGTCAACAATGCATTATGGAAATTAAAGAGAGGCATAGTTTCCAGGCCTAAGGAAATCCCTAAGATCCAATGTATTATTCTCTCTGGTCAGACCATATCTGAATTATCTTCAGTTTGGGGCACCAAATTTTAAGAAGGGCTGTTAAATTGTAAAGGTAAGCAGTCAAGATTGTAAAGTGCCCTAGAATCATTGTAGATGAGGATGAGATCATTTCAGGATGCTTACTCAAAAACAGGACACTTTGTTATCAGGTTGAATGATAAATGGTCTCCAGTATTTGAAGGGTAGTCCTATTGTAGAGGGGTCATATTTACTATGCTTGGCTCAGGAAAAATTAGAGGAAAAAGTTGGAAGGTAAAAAGAGTCAAATTTAAGCTTGTTTTAAGGTAAAACTTTGTAACACCTGGAGATGTCTAATCAATTGATGATGACTTCCCTCTCACTGCAGGGTTTCCAGCAAAGTCTAGATAATCGTTTGTCAGTTATGTTACAGAGTGGATTTCTTACTCAAGTATAGGTTGTACTTGGTGACTTCTGAGATTGTGTGTTATTTAGAATAAGGGGTACTACAGTATTAACAAAAAAAATGATATTTTGTGAAATATTCCAAAATCCTTAAATGAAACAAGAAAGATAACACTATATATATATATATATATATATATATATATATATATATATATATATTTTAAATAGGGCATACTATAATTTCAGTAGAATAGTTTAGTCATGTCAGATACCCTTTCATAGAATAAGAAAAGGATATCGCCTAAATTTAGTAGTTTTTGAGGGTTAATTACAGAGATACCATTTATATACAAAGCAGATTAACAAGGGTCTCTATAGAGGGGATGGCCTCAATATTTAGTCCTAAATAAATAAGTCATCTATGGAAATCTACAAGATTATTCTGAGTGAGTGGCCCATTTCATATAGAAAGTACAAAGAGAGCTTGATTGTTTTGGATAACAACCTCCGACAGCACGCTGCTAATTCATTCTGCTTAAAACAGGCGCTTGAGCTGGGTTGACATTTTACGTGGTCTCTGGGGATCCTAGTTGACATTTTAAAGGGCTTCTAAGCATTTTATAATACCCTAAAATCTGGTTTTAATAAGCCATTCTGCTGAAATTGTTAACATAAGGAATCACCTTTTACTGTTTGGCGCTAGATCAGGGGGATACAGGGACATCTTTTTTTGATTAGACATACAGTAGTTGGAGTAAAATGTGCAAATTCATTACAGACCCCATAGAGGTGACAGACAGTGTAGCTCAGTCCTAGCTCTTCCTTGTTTTGTTGTCAGCTTTAGGAGGAAAAGGGGGCTCTTTAAGACAATGTGAGATGTTTCCTTTATTTTGAACATCAAATATTATTTCCTGGTTTGAACCTTCTTCCTTTGCAATCAAGAGAAATACCCGAATGTCCTCCTTGACAAACATATTTCAAAGGTCTCCTTTTGATTGCAAAAGACCAATCTTTTGAAATCAGCAGGTCCCTCTTAACTGGCCCAGGGTGAGTAACTAGAGACTCCCAGATCAAGTAGGTATTTTCATCTCTTTGTGAGGTATCTAAAATGGCTTTTTCACCATCCATTCTTGGTTTGTTTGGAGGGAATTGTACCAAAGCTTTGTGCAGGGGTCACAGGAATTTTGTTTCCACTGAAAATAGCTGGGAATGGGTCAATGTTTTTCAAGGGATATTTAGAAAATATGAAGTATAGCGTGACCAAAAAAACAGAAATATGACTTATATAGTTAGCAGAAATTTACCCCATTATACTATGTGATTTTGAAAATGTCTGCATTTATTTCATAGTTATATTTAAAGTACTTTGGGACTAGTCATACCCATAAAAATTCCCAGGAATCATTTCCTGGCACCAAGGCATGTTGTCAATGTAGTTGGTTACCAAAACTATATCCCAGGATGCCAAAGAGGTGACAAAGGTTGTACTTGTCATTATCAAGTAATTTTGTTATTTTGTTCTCCTATTTTTCCCCGATATACAAATTACATCTAAATGTATAGCAACGTGCTTCCTGGGATATTTCAAAGGTGCCTGGCATTGTCTGAATCATTTCTGAATAGCTGATATTGAAAATCCTTTTTTTTTTTTGTTCTAAAAGTTTATGTGATTTTAGTTTTCTTTATAAATGAAGTTCATACTTGGAAGATAGCAATTTCTTTGTGCAATCACCTCTCTCCAAAGGGTATTTCTCAGATTTTAATTTGTGATTAATAATGAAAAGATTCAAATATCTTGCAATAACCTTATGGGACAGAGAAAAAAGATTTTAAATATTTTTGTAGGTAACTAAACTGAGCTACACATTTTAGAGATTGCCTGATGGTTAGATAATAAACATTTAGAAACTTCCTAAGTACAGTATGGTATTTAAAATCACTAGTAACCATACTGTTGCTATCATTTTCCATGTATGCAAGAAAGAATGACTTCTTTCCTCTTTGGAAAGCTGTAATGCCAAGGTATATAATTGCCATCTTTTACCCCCAAAGGCCCAATCCTTCTTTTATGTTCCTCACTTCCTAAATATACTAGTAATCTTTAATCAGCATTTGCAAAAGTAGCAAACTTCATTGTAAAAATGCCTAGTGACTTGCTTTTGAAGCCAAGAATTATATGCAGTAGATATAGAAAGATTACTGGACTAAGAGTCAGAAGAAAGGTTCTTCTTCAAGCTTCTACTATTTAATAGTCTTGTTTCCTTAGGAAAGTCATAATTTCTCAAAAACCTCTTTCATCATCTGTAAATTGGGGATTATAAGACCTTTCCTGCCCAGCTCACAAGCTCACTATGAGGACCTAATGAAATTTGGTAGAAATAATAACCAGTAGGTTATGATTACAAATCTATTTGCATTATAATGACTATGTTTCAGTATAGTATGCTTTTCCTTATGTGTACTTTACTTTACCTTGATTAGTTGTGTTGCCTTGCAATTTTTTAGTTACTAGAATAATACCCTCTCAAGTTTCCAGTCATGTAGTGTTCTACATGGATGCTACACTGAAGTAATATATTTGTGAAGACTCTATTTTTATCAATTAATCTACAAGTACATATCATCAGAGTAAAAATTTAGGGTATCATGTAAATAATACACAAAAAATATACTCAGTTAGAATGATTTGGCTTTTTGTATACACAGACTATGGAAATCTACTCTGATATGAAAACATCCAGGAAAAAAAATCTACTTTCTAGTTATTCTGTATTAAATACATCAAAAAATTACTCTATTTATATCTATCATAAAAATTATGTTGAAATACCTATCAATGATAATCAACCTTTTTATTTTTACAAGAATTGGGCTTCTGAAGCAAAACACATTTCTTTACAATATGACAAATGCTATTTTTAACAAGAGAAATCAAAGGATAGAACACGCTGAAATGATGATACTTGCCTTTGAAGCTTCCTTAAAGAACTTAGAATAAAACATTTAGTACCAGTATATTCTAATGGAATAAACACAGACCAGACTGTCAGAAATCTTGAATTTTTGCCATAGTATCAACAATGTCTTTTGAAAAAAATTATTTCACGTGTATAAAGTGGAGATAATCACACCATGTGAGCCATCCACAAGACTATACATCCAATCCAAAAAAAGAAATGAACATAATAGGCATTTACTACCACTAATAATTCAATTCAACAAGAATTTATTACGCACCTACTATGTTATTGGAAATATATGCAAGGACTGAAAAAAAGGAAAAATTCTCTTCACTTAAGGAATTTATATTCCATTAGCATGGATGTATAGAGAAATAGATGTAGATAAGTATGTATTAGGTACATATAGAGCAAATACAAAGTAATTTCTTTTGAAGGAGTCTGGAAAAAGCATTAGACATTGGAGAAGTCATTAAAGGTCTCCTGTAGGATTTGATCCTTGAGTTAAGATCTAATGGAAAATAGCTTGTTCAGAAGGACAGAGGCAGAAAACAATGTCATGTGTGGGAAAGCAAAGAGGCCAGTTTGGCTGGAAAATACAATGCTTGAGACAAAGTAAAGTAATAATCAATAGAAAATAATTACTGCATCATTCTTGTGGGAGACAACATAAAAATCTGATGAATTTGTAAACTATGAAATTAGAAACACAATTAAATATGAAATGTTCCACAGAAGATAACAGCAATAATAATGCCTCAGTGTTTTACATTTGTAAAACTTTCTTTATAACAACCCTGTGAGGCATATAGTACCAAAATTATTACCCTCATTTTTTGCATTCTAGAGCACTAAAGTTAGGAAGGCTTACCTGAATTTCCCATGATCACACAGCTAATAAGTATCAGAGCCAACTCTTGAACACAACCCTGATTTCAGGTTGTGATCTACATATTTAATTTTTAAACTTCTAATTCCTTCGTAATTTCTTTAATTTCTTTCTGGATGACTTTTTGGAAGTCATATCTACTGCTTTGGTGAATAAATTTTTCAATATGTACTCTGAATTAAAAATACAAAAGTTCTTGGGTTTATCTATCAAACATACTCATTTATAATGGATATATTCATTTATCATGTCACGTCATGACTCAAATATGCATGGGACACAAGATAAATAGTATGCATTTTGTTTGCTAGCTTTTCATTCTAGAGCCACATACCATAGTCTAACATTATGCAAAGTCATGTCTCCATTTGAAAACTGGATTGTCAACTTCTCTAAGTGGGTTATCCACCAACAATGAGAACTTGGAATCTCTGCATCAGATACTTTGGCACAACAATCCTAAGAAATATTGGATCTAGTCTAACTTTACAGTAACAAGAACTATAAGAAGAGAAATTTCTAAGAGAGAAGCTTCTGCCCTAGCAGCCCTTTATATCTCTGCTGTGAAGGAGAGAGGTTTTGTTGTCTGTTCTTTAGAACCATCGATGGTTTTCCAATTAAAGCTTCCCTTTAATTATCTTTTCATGTTTTCATTGTTGTAGTCATCATCTGTATATTCTTATAGTTCTCATTTTTTTTACTCCAAGATCACAGAAATCTTCCTATTTTAAAAAAATTCCTTATAGTAATGAGTTTAAAAAAAAAACGTAGTTTTGTATTATTTAGTTATGTGTCATGACCGAGCCTATATGCAACATCTGTTTTTCTTGAGGTGAACAAACATGCTTGTAATGCAGGTGCTGCCTTCATTAAGGAAGAAGAAAACCAAGGATTTACTTTTAAGATTTAAATTTGACAGAAAAGTTTGAGCACATTTCAAGGAAAACCAAACTAATAGGAAATGCAGTGGCAACACAATAGGTTACATTTGTTCCATACCCAAAGCCTGATTTTCTATAGGCATAGTATGATTTCTTTTAAATTCGGTGGCTGTGAGCTGGTTGTTTACATTCATCTCTGAACTGCAGTGAGCAGTTCTATGTGGACAGCAAAGTTGCTGTACAAAAATTATTTTAATAGTGTCTTCATCACCTCCACTTTAGCATGGAACATAACTTAAACCTGAATTTTGACTTTTATAACAGTCAACTAGCATTTATTAAGAGCTTACAGTAATATTTTACTGTACAAACATGCTGTATTCACATATAGGATTTTTTAGCCATTCCCAAACTGATGGACATTTACTTTGCTTTCTATTCTTTGTTACCATAAAAGATACTCTAAAGCTTATTGTTTCAGCTAAACATTTTCTTGTTGTTGTGGGGTTTTTTTGGGGGGTGGGGGGGTGGGAAGGAGGTTATTATCAGGAGGATTTATGAGATGGACCCAGTATTGAACCAAATCTGTATAAATCCTTACAATTATAACATTTCAAAATACTAGGATCCTTGCACAAAAGATTCCAAACAAAGTAGACCTATTCCAAAAATATTCTATAATTTGGTATCCTTGGAGTACTAGCTTTGAAAATGATCATAAGGACATTATTTTTTGTGTTTATCTGGAGAATACTCCATGATTGAGCTAGATAATGAGACTTTAAGAGTTTAGCATTAGCTATCCAGAGAATGTGACCTGACCAGCAGGATTCATATTGATGATACTTGTAGCAATAGATATATAAAAGCAATAATAAATCAAAAAGTATGCTATTGAGGTTTTTAACTATAGAAAGAATAAAATAAATGCATCCTCCAGGCATAAGCTTTCATACAATGAGGCTGATTTTTATGGAGTTGTTTTTCTAAATCAGAACTATGTACATCTATAAATCTACATAACACATGAGTATCTAGGCATATATATGTATATATACATATATGTATATTTCTAACAGGAAATTATGGTAAAGGGATAGTTATTTTCCTTTTCTCCGCATGGTTTCAGGCCATATTACCTAGACTAAATGTACCCATTTACAAACAGGCATCTTGGAAAGATGGCTATTAACAATACAAAGTGAGGTTACCTATCACTTGAGATAAGCAGAATAAACAAGCTTTATGAACTTTGCTTTGATGATTCTGGAAGCCAAACAAAAGCAACAGTATTAGTTCCTAGGTGGGCTGGGCTTTTCTTCAGTTGATTCTGTTTATCTCCTCCAAGCTAATATACCTAATGGTTTTAGAATACCCTAAATGGTTTTTTCAAATTTGTGCAGGGCTACACTAATCACTTGCAGATAGGTATGCCTATCTGCAAATGAGCTGATTCCCCCATATGAGCTATAATATAAACATAACAGTATCAGCAGAATCAAGAAATATAACTTGCATGGAGAATTTACTGAAATGATTTAGCAAAAAATAAAAAACTCCCAAGAAGTTTTTTTTTGTATTTTTATTTTATTTTATTTTATTTTATTTTATTTTATTTTATTTTATTTTATTTGTTTTAGCCAAACTAGAACTGAATTAGAGGAAAAGGGGCAGGGAGAGCCGAGGGTGGAGGGTGCCAGAAAATATTCTCTGGTTGATCTAGTTAGCTTATCTATGAACTCAGAAGTGGTACCTGGGAACTGGGGTTTGTCTTCCAGAGAGAACTCCTGCTGCTGCCACCTGGAGGAAGTTTCCTCATTTGGGAGTTCCTTATGCCCATGACATTACAGGTGCAGTCCCTGTCTCTATTATTATATGCTAACTCAAGTTGAAATTTTACTTCGAAACTAATAAAAACTATTAAAGTTATGTATCTGGAGGAGGAAATGGCAAACCACTCCTGTGTCTTTGTCAAGAAAACCCCAAATGATGTCATAAAGAGTCAGACATGACTGAAAAATGACCAAATACACACACACACCCCATCATGCTCATTTCTCTCACTTTTTATTTAGTCATTGTATAATAAATATATTATATATTTATTGCATTTAATATACATTTGTTGTTAAAATACATAATAAATGTATAGTATTATACAGAAATATATTTAGTAATATATAAATATATTTATTATAATAAATATATTAGCAATGCCTATAATTTATAAATAGGTGAATATTTAAATAGAATTTTAATGTAGACATAATCCAGTACTCAAATAGATTTGTGATCTCATCATTTTCCTGTTAATAAATCACAACTTATTTATGTCTGCCTGATCTATGCAGTGTTCCTTCATGAAGAGGCATTTTTTTCATTGTTTCATGGGTCACCACAACCAAAGAAATAACCAACAAGTGTCCAGACTAATGATGAGAAACTTCTCTATCATCAGCAAGATGGGGGTCCTATTACTGGTTACTTGCTCAGAGTATTCCCAGCACCATAGACCTTGCCAAAGCCTGTACTTCTCACATCTCACAGAAACATATCCATACCATTATCAGATATAGGAGCAGAACTTTGAGAAGGAAAGTAGGCATATTTAATTGAAATGATGGCTTTAGGGTGTGTGTGTGTGTGTGTGTGTGTGTGTGTGTGTGTGTGTGTGTGCGCGCGCGCGTGTGTGTGTGCGTGTGTGTGTGTGTCTGTGTGTGTCTGTGTGTCTGTGACCATATATACATTTTAGGTGGCTATGCTACATATTCTGTATATCTGACTGGCTGAACCCAGACTCACACATTGGACTCCCTCCCGCCAAATATTTTTGATCTAGTAACACTGGCCTCTTTATTGTTCCTGGAACAGAATACATTCTAACTTCCCATCCCTACTGCCCAGAATGCTTTACCTCCTCATCTCTGCCTCCTGGCTACCTTCAAGTACCAGCTAAAATTCTACTTTCTTCTGGAAGCCTCTCCTAAGCTCTCCTAATTTTAGTGCCTTCCTTCTGTTGATTTTTCATATTTATTCTACATAAAGCTTGTTTGCACAAAATGTTTACATGCTCTGTCCTCCATTAGATGTGAATTCCTAGAGGACAGGAACTGGCTTTTACCTTTCTTTGTAGCTTCAGTATTTAGCACACTGTTGGCACATGTTGTTGTTCAGTCGTTTTCAGTTATCTCCAACTCTCTATGACCCTATTTGAGGTTTTGGTTCTCCAACTGGGCAACTAGGAAGCAATGGTCCTAGAATCAGGAAGATCTGAGTTCAAATCTGGTCTCAGCTACTTAGAACCTGTGGTGACCCTGGGCAAATCACTTAACCTTGTTTGTCTCAGTTTCCTTATCTGTAAAATGAACTGGAGAAGGAAGTGGCAAACCACTCCAGCATCTTTGCCAAGAAAACCCCAAGTGAGGTCACAGAGAGTCGGACATGACAGAAAACTAAGTGAACAACAGGCATAGCTAAAAAGAAATGTATGTGAGAAAGACTTATAGCTGTTAAGTAGGTTCATTATGGCATGACTCTCAAAAACACTAATCCTATCTCTTTTTTGGACCAAATTTGTGTTTTTATTGGTGTTGTGAACTTCTAGTGGTGAAACTCCCTTCATCAATGAAGATTGGCACAAACTCTGCAATGTAAAGACTTAGATTAGAAAGTCGCCCCCCAAAAAAGAGATACAGGCAATGGGGTATAGAAATCCATCTTGCCCTACAAGAAAGTAAGGGGGAAGAGGATAAGGGGAGGAATGGGGGGAGGATATATGAGAGGGCAAACTGAGGGGAGGAGTAATCGATATGCTTGTCATCTTGGGGAGGGTATAAGGGGAGGGATGGGGAGAAAATGTGGAGCTCAAAATCTTGTGGAAATGAATGTTGGGCACTAAAAATAAATAAATAAATAAATTCTGGGGGGAAAAAAGGTTGCCCAAGGGTTGGAATCCAGAGCTTCCTGACTTTGAAGCAAATGACTACAACAAACTTCTCTATTGTTCCTTTAATGCTAATTTGGGCTATATTAATGGGATGAGAAGGCACAGAATGATGGAGATGATTGCTCTGCTTTCATCAAATCACATCTGGAATTCTGGATGTGCTTTATTAACATGGAGCATATCCAAAGGAGTCTCAGCCTGTTGGCTGGGGAACTTAAAACTGACTCATGGAGTTTAAAGAAACAACAGTAATTTTTGCACATTGTATGTGCTTAGTAAATATTTAGTGAATTTTTGTTTATCCTGCAGGACCATACAGTAAAAATGCCCTGTCCTTATAAGCTGGCACAGCATGTTTTTCCTGATGAAATATGTCATGTGGACTTTGGAACACGTACAGATATTCTGTGATTGTTTTCTGTTTACTGTGTGACAAAGAGGAACCTTTTGATTGGCTGCTAGACCAAAATTCAGGGTGCATACCCAAGACAATAACCAGCCATATCAATCCCTCTCTCTCCTTGGCTGCATTCAAGTAAGGAGGATGAAATAGTACAATCCTCTGGGTAAAGAAAGAAGCCTTTATCTCCTTTCTTCTTGGGCTGTGATTAATCAAAAGGCCTCTTTTTGACCCACAGTAATTTTACAGGAACTAGTCAAAGCATACCTGCACATGCTCCAAAGTCCACATGGTGAATTATACTATGCAGAATGATTGCACATGCTCATAAGGACTGGACTTTCACTGGCCAATATCTCATTACATTTGGATCATATTTGGAGTGTTTCTCTTTGAAAAGAGAAGACTTAAAAGAGATAATATGTCCCCATTCAAATAAAGATTAACATATTGAAAATGTATTCTTTGTAGATCTAGAGAGCAGAACTAGGACCAATGGGTAACAGATTTTAGTTCAACTTGAAGGAAAATTTCCTAAAAGTTAGAACTGTCTAAAAACACAATAGGCAGCTTAATGACGATCAATCTCTAAGGTGCCAAAAGATACCATTATAGACTTCTCTGACATTTCTTCCCTTCACGTAACTATGCTTTAGCTAACTGGACATCTCATTTCCCAACATTTCCTGGAATGTTCTATCCCCTTACCTTTGTTTAGACTATTCCTTACACCTTGAATTTCTTTTTTCTTGCACCTTATTTCCCCCTTACCATCTAAATCTTACCTGTTCTTCAAGAATCAACATAATTTTCCCCCATAATGTCTTGCATTATCACACAGGGTGAAACGTGATGTCTCCTTCCTCTAAATCTGCTTTGTGCCCTTATTTATTCCCCTCTTTTTGTCTTTTATTTGTTTGGGCACATGTCATTTCTTTCCTCGCTAGAATAGAAGCTTCTTGAAAGCAGGGATCACATGTTGTTCCTCCTTGTTTCCTTCTTGTCTCCTACAGCCTGTAAACTGAGTATCATAGATGAAGGAAGGAATAACTAGTCCTTTGAGCTATTCAATCGAAATGCATGATGAAACATAAAAGGATTTTTACATTATATCAGAATTCAATGTCAAAATGAAGCATGTTTCTATTCAAATTAGTTGTGTGCTATAAGAGCACATCAGAGTTTTAATATTTTGCTGGGGAATTTGATTTAATTACTGATATGAAATAAGCAAAAAAAATAGGACTATAAATTAATTATCATCACATCTGTAGCATCCCAAAAACTCAGTCAAAGCCTCTCTTCTTAAAGTAGTAGGATTTACACTTTATACCTACAAGTCAAACCCATTTATTAATACCCAAATTTTGACCAATATTGTAGCCCCAGATTTACATTTTTTTCTGAATGCTTTTCTTTTTTAGGATGTTTTCAGATGCCCAAGTTAGAATATGCTAACTGCTTTTTTTATAGGCTCTCGCTGGAAAGCAATGACAAACCTAGAAAAACAGCCATACTATGAAGAACAGGCTCGACTTAGCAAGCAGCACCTGGAAAAATATCCTGACTATAAGTATAAGCCCAGGCCAAAGCGAACCTGCCTCGTAGATGGAAAAAAATTGAGGATTGGTGAATATAAAGCAATTATGCGGAACAGACGTCAAGAGATGAGGCAATATTTTAATGTTGGGTATGGTTCATTCGTTATTTTTTCTTCTAAATTGGGAAAAAGCCTTTATATTTATTACACTTAGTGGTATACCAAACTCACTTGATTAGTAACAACATAACATTTTAATACGAGTATGCAGACAACCTAAGTAGAAGGGTATTTGAAAACTGCCAACCAAGTCCCCTAGAGACAGTGAAAAAAAATTAAAAATAATAATGGGCTGGATGGAGTAATGGATAGGGAACTATCCTTGAAATAAGGAATGCCTGAGTTCAAGTCCTGCCTCTGGTATATACTGGCTATGTGACCCTGGACAAGCCTTTCAATTTCTTACGGCTTTAACAACACTGCATTGCAGAAAATGTACCATTTTGGATAGTTAAGGAAGTTTCTGCATCTGGGACCTTCCTTTATCAAGGGAATTACAGATCCTGTCCTTATTCCTAATAATAATAGCAAACATTTGTATAGTACTTCTAAATTAGCAAAGTATTCATTTATTAAAATAAATTAATTTATATGAAAAGTCATCAAATTCTTTAAACTGAAATTTGACTTGTATTAGCTTACATAACATTCTAAAAACAAGAACTTCAACTAAAATGTTTCAAATTTGCAAAAACAAGGACAAGCTACTAGATTTATAAATCAAATTCCAAATTTTAGTAGCTTCTTTGGTTCATTAAATCAAATTCTGTTACTTGCAATCTTTAATAAGATGAATAACTATACTTCTTGAAACAAGAAGTAATAGTTCGCTTGAGGTCAATGTGCCATGAAGCTGCTTTCAGACATAAGGAAACACTTGACTAGGTGAAGAATGAATGTTTAGATGAAAAAGAGGAAATCATAAACTGTAACATATGATTCAAACCAAATATGTACTCTTTCAGAATATTTGTATTTAGCATAAGGATTATACTCAAGGAACAGTGAAGCTGTGGGACAGAGAAGATTTCCATTCTTAATAGATGATGTTCATTTTAGGAGTTTCCAACTCTGTCTCATACGCTAAGACTTCTGAATCTAGATAAAAAGAACGGTGACATTACAATGTGTTTCCCATAATGGTACTAGTATAATGGAATATACATACCATCTCATATGATATGGAAATAGCAAGTGCATATGTTTAAAAAACTGAGGATTTAAGGACACTCAAACTTCTTGGAACAATAAATCCTGGGCCTAGCATGGCTGGAATTCAAGAAATAAAAAGTATTTTCACATCTTCCCTATACTCCTCCATTTTTGAAAAAAAGGTTCTCTTTACTGCCTCCAACACTGTGAAGAAGTACCCAGCTTAATGTTTGCCAGTTCCTGGAAAAATGCCATACATGGAATAGTTGAACATAAATGAATGAATTAGTCAAGGGTAAACTATTGATTATTACCTATCCTTACTATAAATCTCCTTGTCCCTCTATAATGAGAATGGGAATTTGAAGATCTTCCCTGACCCTTAATAGACCTGCGGGGAGTTTGAAGACCTCCCCTGCTTTGAAAGTAAACTCTACCCCCTAACAGGCTGAATGCAATCACATGGAGTCTGTGATGGAGGGAATTTGCTGAAGGGTGCAGCAAAACCCACAGGAAGCAGAATATCATGCAATATTTATAATCATAGTCTTGATTGTGATCATGGGTGTGGTAAATATTGCATTGGCACTACACCCTCTCATTACAGTTGCCCCCAGACTCTAATGGGGATAGCTACATTGTTTTAGTCTCAATTTTGGGTTCTTTCCACTTCCTTGTTAATCACATTTGTCAATCAAAATTCTGTCACCTCTATATTTGAATCATGGAGTAGATTCAAGCCCTATATTGTCTATATGACCATAGGTTCAGAAATGGGGGTAAATTTGCTATAAGAGGGCATAAAATAGGTATGATCATGTTGGCTGTTTCTTGAAATCAGACACTGATGCCCAAAATGTTATTGGTTTGAGATGGGTAAGTTTACCACCGCTTCTGAAGTACCCAAATTCTCTTCTTCTATTTCCAAATATAGGCAACAAGCACAGATCCCAATTGCTACGGCTGGTGTTGTCTATCCTGGAGCAATTGCCATGGCAGGAATGCCCTCCCCTCACCTGCCCTCAGAGCATTCGAGTGTGTCCAGCAGCCCAGAACCTGGGATGCCTGTGATCCAAAGCACTTATGGTGTAAAAGGAGAGGAGCCGCACATCAAGGAAGAAATGCAGGCCGATGATATCAATGGAGAAATCTATGATGAGTATGATGAAGAAGAGGATGACCCAGACGTGGACTACGGGAGTGACAGTGAGAACCATATTGCTGGGCAAGCCAACTGATAAGAGTCCGACGAGCGTGGTGACCCTAGGGGGCCCGACGAAGCCCCAGCTGGTTCATCCCTACCAGCGGCCAAGCACATTAACTTTCTCATACACTGACTGTTATTTTAACTGTTAGTCTTAACTAGTTGGGACATCAGCTGACTAATAGACCTCAGCCTGCATCAAAAGGCTTTGGAAGGAGAAAAAATAAAACAGCAACAATATCAACAACAAGAGATTGAAATAAGCTATGGGTAAAATAATGCCAGTAATTCAGCTGCTATATCCAAGCACTGAAGTCTTACCCGTCAACTCTTTTTTTTTTTTAAATAAACTTTATGGCTGTTTGTTCTACAATGTTCTAGAAATTCTCACTCAGGTACACAGTGCCAACAAGTGGCTTGTGAATGTGTTTTGTTGTTTTGTGCTACAGTTTAAAAAAATAATAATTTTTTTTTGTTTTGTTTTGGTAATGCACCTGACAGAAAAAAAAAGAAAGATAAACTTCTCTTTACTCCCTTCCACTGTCTCCATCTCTATACCTTTGCATATTTTAGGGGTGGAAGTGTATGAAAGGGGAAGAGGGAAAGAGAGCCTGTTTTTTTTTATTTTTATTTTTCTGCCATCTGATACCCAATAGGCAATTATTTTCTTCATCGAGGACTTGGTTCATCTATTGCACACCACACTGCGTCTTTGAGCAAGTGCCAAATTTGTACTGAAGTGTTGAACTAGTTCATTTTTTTGGTTTGTTTTCTGTTCTTTCTCAGTTAGGACAGTGTTATGTCTTAGACAATCCCTTAAAGAACCTAATATACCAGCAGCTGGTGAGATTTGAATTTTTTTTTTTTTTTTGGAAACTGTAGGTGCCGTTCTCAGGTGAAAAGAGAGAGAGAGAGAAAGAGAGACATAAAAAAAAATTTAGAGAAAAATATTTTCTGACCTTGGATTTTTGTGTGTATGTGTGTATGTTTATGGTACTAATAAGAATAATATTGGACCATTGTGAGTAAAACCCACATCTGGGGATGAAATCCCACATCCTCTAAGTGACTGGTCTGGAAGTAACTTTGACCTTTAATTTGCACTTCAAATGACAACTTAACTTAATCAAGTATGGGGCTCAGAAATTATGTTTTTAAACTTCTAATATTATCTTCATTGGATGGATCTGGTGGTCCTATTTAACAGAAGTGTGCATGTATAACACAGAAGCCACTAACCATACACAACCTGTTTGCAGATGCCTTTTTCCCTTTGATGATTAGTTTCACTAACCTTTGGCTATTTGAGGGTTTTGTTTCATTTTGTTTTTGCTAAGATCCTTTGACCTGTATGATTATGAGTAAGTCTGGCCTTTTGGCAGAAATTGAGTAAGCATTTTTCTTCAACATTCCATTCTTTTCTAACCAGGAATTGGATCTGGTGATTTTTTTAAGGTGTTGTGTTGTGTAAATTTTTCCCCCCATTTTTCTTTGTGATGAGATAGAGTCTCTTTGTATTTCACGATGATGAAAATAACAAATATTTTCACATAGTAGACAGCAGGATTCAATTAAAAAGCAACTATAGCCAAAGTAAATTGATAATATCTGAGCTCTAGCCACCATTGTCTGCTGAACTTGCCTTTGCTAAAAACGTCCTCTAAAGATATTCTCCTGAGGCAGGGTGTGTGCACATAGAGAGACAACAGGTGATGATTGCTTTATTTATTTATTTTTTTGCTTGCCAAAGGGCCACTAAAAGTGTGAGGCCTTTGCAAATAAATGCAGACTTTCCAAGGAAATTGCCAACAATGGTCATGAAACAGGACAGTATACCAACCAGTAATTTGGATGTGTGATGTTATTCACTCCATCTTTTTACTCAACCCCGCCACTTCCTGACCTATACTCCCAGCCCCACCAATTTGGATTTATACCTCTGAATAGGAACAAAATATCCTTTTCATTTTTTCTCTCTCTCAAAAGACTTGCTCTGGGGTTCTGCTTGGAGGAGCTATTCATATCCTGCATGTCAGAGATTTTGTTTCCTTTGTTCTTCTGTTTGTATTTGATGACTGTATATTTCAGTTGAACTGACTCTTCTTGCTAGTATTGTGATGATGATGATGATGATGATGATAATGGTCAGCTGTTCCCAGATTAGTAAATTATGTATAATTTATTTTATTTCCCCTATTCTATTTTATTCTATTCTGAATTGGAAATGCAGCCAACAAAGCTGTTAAGATATTTAAAGCTAATTTCCCTTCTCCAACTTTTTACATATATAGTACAAAAAACTATATATATATATAAATATATAAAATATATATACAAAAAACTCACTTATCCCAACATCTTTTTTCCCTCCCTTTTAAAAAAATTTTGGCCTCAGCGATGTCAAGTTCTGATGTTTATTATGAAGGAGTGAATTAATGGGAGTGTTGTGTTCAATCTTAATTAACTTCTGCTCTCTCATCACTCATTTTAGTTATTTAATTACCACAGTCATCTAGAGCCAATTTTTTGTTTTGTTTTGTTTCTTTTTTTTTTTAAGCACTCTGTTTGGATAAGGAAAAACTAGACACTTGTTTTTATATCATTATTAAGTACAATGTGAAAACAGATTTTTAAAAATTTGTTCCCTGTCTTTGTGAACAAATTATTTCTGACTTATGTGGGTTCACCTCTCACGTTTGCTGGATGCTTATTTTCCACCATGTTAGAAATATGCTTTGTTTTAATTTTGTGACTTTGGGCTACAAGGATACTTTGTTTTAGCTCCAGGTAGGGGCCACCAAGGCATTCATGGTTAGAGCCAATTGTGACACCCTTGTGAATAAATGACAAAACCTTTTTTTTTTTCTCCCTGAAGGAGAAGGCCACATCTTCTACTCTGGGTTGTTCATTGTGAACTTTAACAAAACTTTAATTTTAAACTCAGAAATAAATGTTATTAAATAAGATGTGTGCCAGAAAGACAAAACAAGTGTAGTCCAGAGCATAAAGCAAGCCAGCAACCCTATATCATATTCCTCACCTCTGCCATTTGACTTATGGGATGGCACTTTCTATTCCAGTTTTCCCTTATTATTTAAAAAATTATGCTAATTTATAAAATGATTTAAAGTTTATAGGTTACTATGTTAACTCATTGCCTTTTCTACATTTGATTGGTTGACAATACTGTAATGTCATAAAGCCTTATTTTTCTCCTTGCTTTTGTTTGTGCTCCATGGTACCCATGATAGACAAGCTGGAGGAAAAGAAGGTAGTTTTCATCTAAAATAGACAACAAAGGTATTAGTCTATATCTTAATCTGGCATCTCTATTCTTGGTCCCTTTCACTATTCCTCTTGTGTCCACACACACTCCTCCCTATGGCAGCAGTTCAATGGAATACATTTGGTGAATATTTAAGAGACAAGCACTGGAGAAAGTGGATTAAAGTTGCTTATATTTAAGCTGTTAATAATTTGGCTGGTTACCTCAATGGAATGAAATATAAACCTTTTCTCAATACATTCATGCCTTAAGTTAGTCAAACAAATTTTTAAATACATTTAGCATCTGAATTTAACAGCAATGTAATCAGGCCCCAGAAAGAATAATAACTATTGTTCTAATATATAATTAGTTGGGTGACCAAATGGTCTTACAACAAATAAATATGAAAGAATGCCTTTCTTTCATGACATAAATTCAAAGATTTGGTTTATGCATAGAATTTTTCTTTACTTAAATCATTATTAAAAAGTAAATTGTCTTCAACTTTTTTATATTCCATTTTCATGTTTTTTTTTTCTTAATCCAAAGACATGAGCAGTTATTTGTCCCTGAGGAAGCCTCTCATATCACATTTTAAATAACAAAAATAGTTACACTTTCACCCATTCTACTAGGTGGATTGTCCACTTGTAACTAAAGAATTACATACTATATTCACATGTGTAGATTTATGAAATATTGGTCTACCGAGTTACTGACAAAATAAAAACTACAGTTTTGCAAGGAAAAAATAAGTCCACTTAAAGTGAATTCAAGTAGCTCCTTATCTTATAGGGCATGGGTATGTGTTTAGCTTGGCTTCTAGAGTATTTACATTTAAAAATTTTCTTCTGTCAGTTTCGCAGACTGAAGATGATGTCATGTTGGGTTTTCTACTGATTGATTTCTATCCTCCCCAGTGTTTCTGTCACTGGTTCACTAAAACAGTATTTATATAGCTCCATTGGCTCTAAAGCTCTTGGTCCTTCTTACGGTTTGAATTTTACAAGTGAAAAGGAAAAAAAGAGAGAGAGACAATCAAATGCCTGGAGCTTAAAACAAAGTATGTGCAACCTACCATCTCACTTGAAATTTAATAAGAGAAATAATTATGTAAATATAACATAGAGTTATAGATTTATATTTTGTTCATAACACATAGTGTAATATAAGTTGTATATTTTCATGTTTTTGGTTTTATGTTATCATTCATGCCACAATAAAAAGAAAATCGGAGTTTATGTACTCTTAAAAAAAAAGATGTGGGTTGCCACCATCCTGTTTTTGTTTGTTTTTGTTTTTGTTTTTTTGCATTCCCCTTTTTCAGTATTACTGCCCTAAAGGCACCAATAAAAACAGCAAATGTGTTCTTTACCTATTACACTGTGTTTCTTTTTCCCAATTCTTATTATAGAAATGTGATCTTTAGTCATATTGTCAAAAAACAAAACAGGGAATGTTCATTTCTTTTTCTTTTTGTTTTCAATGTAAATAATCATTGCTTTTGATTCTCAAACACTAAAAATACCATGATTGAGAGGACATGATTGTTATGGGTATGTGGATAAAAACCAGTTTATTACTTAAAACTAATCTCTTTCATTTTGCATTTTAAAAAGTGAATAAGAAAAGAGGCAGTTCTGGTTTAGTAAGATCAGGTTGAAAGAACTTAGTATAAAGTTGAGTTCTTCAAATGGAAAATGACTATTTTCTGTAAGATTTCACTATTTTGGTTTTGATCTGAGAACTGAGTGCTTAATTCTTAGAACTAGACAATAATATTAGATGTACAGCCAAATCCCATCGTAAAGCATCTCGCGAGCTATGCCACAAATTTTGATTATACAGTCAACTCAAGTAATGACTCTTTTTTGCCCTGCCAGTTCTTGTGTATCTCTCATTTCTTACAACTTATAAAGTTTTCAACATGGTTTTTATCCTGATTTCTTGACATAGAATCAATTCTGTTCAGTTCCCACAAACATTAATTAAGTGCCTACCACTGCCTCGACCCAAGTTCAGGTCCTCATCAACCTTCAAATGGACTATTGTAATAGCCTATTAACTGGTCTTGTCCCATTTCAATTCATTGTTTATACCACTGCTCATGTAATCTTCCTAACAAACTGTTCAGTTAAAATAATTCCCCTTTTCAAAAACTTTTAGTGGTTCCACATTAGTTATGGCATATAAAATCCTAAATCTATCATGATCTGCAACCAACCTAGCATTCTGGTTTCATTTCAAACATTCAAAATTCCACTTAAACTAAATTACTCACTGTCCCATATTCATGCCCTCAGCTTCCTTCAAGGTTCAGCTCAGGTGCCACCGCCTCCAGGAAGTCTTTCATGATTCCAAATCTTTGTTAATTCTGTCTTCTTCCTCAAATTTTTCATGTGTATATTTGTATTTTTTAATATCATATTTCACTCAGAATGTAAGCTCTCTCAGAAGATACTGTTTTTGATTTTTACCTAGTAGAATGTCTTACATAGAATAGACATTTAATAAATATTTGCTGAATTAAATTTAAAGTATTCATGATACGGTATAAGGTTTTATGGCTTCTGAAGAGTCTGTAAGACTTTGGCCTCTTTTATTTCTCAAACATAAGTCATTATCCTATTCATTTTTTATTTTATTTTACCATTTCCCTTATGCCAACCTTTGTCTTGAAGTTGCTAAGTATCAAAAGTATATATTGACTTGCTCTGGAGGATCTAGTTCATTGTAGAATTTTTCTACCTCTTCACCTTCTGCAATAGATTTTGATACATAAGGGTTATTGTGTGGATCAAATGAGACCAAATTTTTAAAGTGCTTTGAAGATCTTAAAGCACTATGTAAATGCTATATTACTACTATAATTATTATCAGCTGACACTACCTTCCTGATTATCTTTTTGCCTTTGCTAATCTTTAGTGTGGCAAGACAAGTTGACCAAATATTCCATAAAATGATTTTTTTAAATTGTCTTTAGGCATATGATGAGGACAACTTTGCCAAATCTATTGCTTCTCCAGGGAGAACCTCAAATCTATTCTTCCATTCACCTGTAATTCCTTTTATCTTTCAGTCTCATTTATCATGAGAAGATCGATATTGATTTGCTTCAGTACTTCTAGTAGCATATGAATTTATTGGTATTTGGATAACAACCTCACCTTTAGAGTACTTCCAGTTAAATTCATTTTTAATAGACTAAGCACTGTGTGATTCTTAGCCTTCTATGTGCCCTTTCTACTGCTACCCTGAAACTTTTCTAATAGAAAAGACATGTGACTTGGATAGAATATGGTACAGATTTTACTATTTGTGGGAAAATAGTCCTGAAGTATTCATAACGAATTGGGTTTAGAACTTGTTGAATGGCTATACCAAAGGTAGAGTCATTAACAGTTCAATATCAACTTAGATGGTCTTTGATGGAGTATCCCAAGTAGTGCTTGGTCAGTGCTGTTCAACATTTTTATAAATGACTTAAATAAAGGCAGATTTCATATCAAATTTGCAGAAGACATAAAACAGAGAGATGACTAAAAGAAATAGATATGAGCTGTGATAAAAAAATAAAACAACTCAACAGGCTAGAACATTGGTTCAGATAAAAATAGATAAAAATTTAAAAGAAAAATATACAATCTTACAATCAGGTTAAAAAATTAGTTCCCCAGGTACAAGAGAGGAGAGATATAGTTAGACAGCAATGAGTCTAGAAAAAAAAAAGATGGGAGGACCAAAATACTTTGTATTTGCTTTGGTTTTTATGTTTTATTTTATTTATTTTTATCCTCAACTTTGTATTTACTTTGTATATACTTTGTATTTACTTATCTGTGGACATGTTGTTCCCCTTTTCCTGGTACAATGTAAGCTCCTTGAGGGTAGGGACTTATTAATTTTTGCCTTTTGTATCCTCAGCACCTAGAGTACAGTGCCTGACACATTATAGGTGCTTAATAAAATCTTGTTGACTTAAAAAAAAGGCGTGGGGGCTTTAGTGCACTGCAAGTTCAATGTGAGTCAGCAGTGTAAGAAATCAAATGCACTCTTAGACTGCATTAGAAAAGGCATAGTATCCAAGAAGGTAATAGTGATGATGCGCTAGTCAGACTTGATCTGGAATACTGTGTTTAGTCCTGGGCATTTAGGAAGGGTGCTGTTAAACTAAACAGAAGGTGGCAACCAGATTGGCCTTGAGATGATGTCATAGAAAAAAAGGCTGAAGAATCTGGATATGTGTAATCTAGAGGAGACTTAAGTGGTACATGATAGCTCTTCAAGTACTTGAAGGACCATCATATAGGGGAAAAATATTTTTTACACTGTTAACCATCCTCTCCTCTTTGATATCATCTCTTCCTTTGGCTTCTGTGACACTGCTTTCCTGGTACTCTCCCTGTCTATCTGATTGATTCTCCTTAGTGACCTTTATAGGATCATCTTTGGTGTTGTATTCCTTAAGCATCAATGTGCCCCAGAGTTCTATCTCCGGCTCTCTTCTATAGTGTCTCTATACACTTTCTCTTAATGATCCCCTTAGCTCACTGATTCATCACTTCTAGATAGATTTCTGAAATCTCTGTACTCCAGCCCTCTCCCCATGTCCAGTCCTGTAGGTAACCTGGCTGCTGGGTTTCTCCACTTGGATATCCCACAGGAAAATTTAACATAGAAAAAACTGAACTCATTTTCTTTCTCCCCAAATCTGTCCATTCTCCTAATCTCCTTATGTCTTTGGAAGGTATTGTTACCCTTGCATTCAGTCAGGTTCACAATCTTTGAGTCATCTTTGATTCTTCACTTTCCCTCATTCACTATATCCCGAAAGTCGCCATATCCTGTTGGAATAAGCTTCATGCCATCTCTTCTCTCTATCCCTTTATCTCTATTCACACAGTAACTCAACTCACTCAGACTCCAGTTGCTTCATCACCCAGCCTGCCACTCACCTACCCTAGCAGTCTTCTTACCATGTACCTTGTCACCATATGCATACCTCTTCCTCCCTCAAACTCTTACTCTGGGAACTGTAATCAAATCAATGCTATCATTGCTTCTGAACTGGGGATGACAACAAACTGCTCTGTGATGTCATTCACCATTTTTTAACTCCTCAGGAAAAAAAAAAACTTACTTCTCTGGCTATTACTCACCCATGATGTGTTATCTCCTTCCTATTAGAATGTAAGGTTTTTAAGGGCAAGGGCTGTTTTGCTTTTTTATTTTTATTCCTAGCACTTAGCACAGTGCATGGCACATAGTAAGTGATAGATACTTTTATCATATTAAGATGAATACTTTTTATCCATTTTTTTTTCCAAACCCTTCCAACTCCTCACTAGATTTTGGCAATGACCTCCAAAGTAGTCACTCAGCCTCAGTTCTCCCTCTTCCAACCCATCCTCTACACAATTGCCACAGAATCTTCCTAAAGTTCATATACAACCTTGCTTACCTTATTCAAGACATTTCAATAGCTCCTTATTGCTTCCAAGATAAAATACTGCTCCAGGCTACCTTTCCATATTTGTTTCCTATTACTGAAATAACACAGTCCATGTTCTAGCTTCACTCATAAATCACAGCCCATCTCCTACTTCCTCAGCCTGTGCATGGGCTGTCCAATACAACATATTCCAACAAAGTTTTATTAAGCACCCACTCTGTGCAGTGGATACAACACTAGGTTCAGAATCAGTAAGGCTCATCTTCATGAGTTCAAATCCAGCCTCAGACACTTAATAGTGGTGTGACACTTGACAAGTCACTTAACTCTATTTGCCTCAATTTCCTCATGTGTAAAAAGAGTTGGAGAAGGAAACAGCAAACACCTCCAGTGTCTTTGCCAAGAAAACCCCAAATGGGATCATAAAGAGTTAGACATGACTGAAACAATTCAAAAACAACAACGGTTAGGTTCTAGAGATGCAAAGAAAAAAGAGTCTTCCCTTCAAGAAGATTACATTCTATGGGTAGGGTGTAGGGGATAAAACATACAACAGACAACAGATAAACATATATACCATAATTTGAAGCAGGAGAGAACATTACCAACTGGGAAATATAATAAAGACAATCCCTACGCTACCCTGTGGCAAATGAGCTGGGCTTTTAAATGAGGTTAGAGATTTCAAGAGGTGAAGGTGAAGAAGGAATGCATTCCAGGCATGAGGGACAGCCTATGTATAGGGACAGAGACAGGGTTTGTATTTTATTCTAGAGACAATTATTGCAAACTTCTGCCCATACTATTTTTGCTGCCTAAAATGACATTCTTTCATTCCTCAGACTATCCAACTCCTATCTAGCCTTCAGTGTTAAAGACAAGCCTGTCTTCATTAAGTCTCTGGGAATTTATTAGCACTTCCACTACTGTTGATGTCGGCAGTAAACATGCCAAAATACTTTACATTTCTAAATCTGGTCTTCCTAACTAGATTGTAGGCTCCTATAGGGCAAAGCAGAAATGATGCTTTTACATTTCCTTTATATCCCACTTAGTATCTAGCACAGTCTTATGCAGATAGTAGATATTATTTATTTCTCCCATTGTCTTCCACTATATTTGCCTTTTTATCCCTGTGCTTGTAACCATATATTTCCTCTTATATAGTTATAACCTGAATGTATGCTGGTTTTCCAGTTCTGATTCTCTTACTATATATATTAGTTCATATGCCTATGCATTTTTAATAGTTTTCATAAATGTCATTCTGAATTGCATTAAAATTCATAGTCATTTAATGTTAGAGCTAAAAGGCTCTTTTCAGATTATCATCTAATCCAACCCCTTATTTCCAGATAAAGAAAATGACACAAGGGCGATGAAGTAACCTTCCCAAGATTATACAGCCAGGAAGCAGCAGAGCTGAGCCTTGAATCCAAGTCTTTTGAGTTTGTTTGTTTAAGTGTAGTGCTCTTTTCATTATTTAGAGTTACAATGATATCACTGCTTCTTTTGGCATTGAACTTTTCTGGGTTTATCACAACCATAACGCTGCCATAAATCTTGAAATAGACTTTTTTTATATCATTCTTAGAATGTGTTCCCTATAATAGAATTACTGTGTCAAAGAGAATGATTATTGTATCTTTTGTAGTAAATCAGATTATTCTTTTAAAAAGTTCCACTAATTTTTAGCTGTTAAACAGAATTTGTTGGCTCCAAGTTAGAAGTCTTATACAATGCCGCCTCATGCTAATTTAAAGAAAATTTACTATATAACTACCTTTGCTGGAAATGGAAAGGATATGTTTCCCTGACGTTGCATTAGTATTGTGGAAATCAATATAACTGGGAATCACTTTTGCTTCCCTTGCTCAGAATTCCCTCCTTCATCCTTTCCACTTATTATCCCCTAGCTTCCCGAGTCTCAACTCAGATGCCAACTCTTACTCAAAATCTTTGCTGATGACCCCAGTTGTGAGTGAAATTACTTTGTATTTACTTTGTATATATCTGGTATGTACCTATCTGCTGATATGTTCTATCCTCTGCCTTCACCTTCACTAATCCCCCTCCACCTCTAACCTGAGAATGTAAGCTCCTTGAGGGCAGGGGCTATTTCATTTGTTTTTGTATGCCTGACACTGTGCCTTGCACATAGTAGGTGCTTAATAAATGTTTCTTGAACTGAACTGAAGGGAGATTAGATGGAGGCCCAGCTTATTGTTGTCTTCCGTCCTGTCTGAAATTTATGTACTGATGGACTAATTCAGTAGACTACCCATCCAACCAACTGCATGTAATAACCTGAGTAATGATTGTTTTCCGTTCTCTTGGCTTTTCCTGTATGTACTCTTGACTGAGGACCATGGATCTCATTGAGTAGTATTGTAGCACTTTATGCAAATAACATAATTGCATTGACAAGCAGGACCATCTGGAAGATCTCTCAATCTACAAAGAATCCCTTCTCCATTTGGATTCAGCGTAACATAGCCTGGATGACAGTGGTGAGTGCATGTAATGAGTTTATACCTTCCTGTGTTGTATTTTTAATATGGTAAAGTGCCACATTTGGAGCTAAGAAGGTAAATCCTGCCTCAAATAGGTAATGAATTTGGGCAAGTCACTTAATCTTTTAAGTCTCAGTTTCCTCTTCTTTTAATAGGGATAGTAACATATAGTGAACAGGGTTGTTGTAAGGATCAAAAGGTATAACATATGTAAAGCATTTGCAAACCTTAAAACACATTCATATATATACATATATATTTTTAAAATCTGCTATATTATTATTTTACTTGGTAGTATTGATAGTAAGAATTACTGAACAAAATTTTCTCTGTAACGGCATCCAGAAATATGGAATGGCTACGTTTTGCTCTGAGTAAAATATTTTGGGGTTTGTTTTTGTAACCAACAATAAATTCATAGGCATCTTGCATTCTCTATATTTTTCAGTGAATCATGGGTCTACTGCTTAAAATTGTTTCCAATCATTGTTCAGTTGTTTTTCAATTATGTCCAACTCTCCGTAACTCCATTTTTTGTTTTTTTCTTGGCAAGATACCGAAGTGGTTTACCATTTCCTTCTCCAGCTTATTTTATAGATGAGGAAATTGAGGCAAATAGGGTTAAGTGACTTGCCCAGGGTCACACAGTTGGTAAGTGTCTGAGGTTGGATTTGAATTCAGAGAGATGAGACTTCTTGACTCCACTGTGCCACCTAGCTGCTGCCTTCAAAAGCCTACCTGTTCCTTTCTTATATTTTCTTCATGAATACCCTCAGTGTATCACAGAATAACAGAATCTCAAATTCAGAAAGAATCTACAATACCACCTAGACCAACCCACACCCTAAAAAAAATCCTCTCTAAAACTAACATAAAGACCTTTTTTGAAGAAAAACCATGCAACTTCTGGACAACTCAAATTACAAGGGATTTTTTCCTTATATCAAGTTTAAATATGCATCTCTGCAACCTCTAACTATTGTTCCTAGTTCTCCCTCTGGTTCTAAGCAAAACAAATCTCTTATTTCTTCCACATGACAGCCCTTCAGATACTTTAAGACAGCTATCCTGCTCCCCCCGAAGTCTTCTGTTCTCCAGGCTAAACATCCCTAGTTCCTTTAACTGATGTTGATGTGGCATGGCTTCAAGTCCCCTCGCTGTCCTCATCACTTCCTCTGGGCAGGCTCCATCTTGTCATTTTCATTTCTAAAATGCAGCTCTCAGAAATGAACACAATACTTCATATGTGACTAATTAGGGCAAACTGCAGTGGAACTATAACCTTCATTGCTTTGGAGATTATTAATGTTGTCTGAGATCATATTAATACTGTGAAATTTCCCAAAGTTAATGCAGCCCACATTACTCTTCTTGTTCAATTCTGGATTCAGATCATTGTCCAGTCTCAATGTCTGTTCAAGTTCACATATTCAAGTGTGTAAGACTCTTTCGTGTGTGTGGCAATTGAATCAAACATTTTTGGGTGTTTATAGATTTCATTTAAGAGTATATGCATTTTTTTAAAAAGATCCTCTCTAAAACAAATATTCATTTCTTATTAACAACAATACTCTTCCAGTGAATCTGCATGGTAGGGAAACATGGAATTATTTCATTCTCTGAAGAATTAAAATGAAGTTAATTGAAAGCACAATGGAAAAAGTCATGGTATGAATTTGTAGTTTGCAACACATTACCAAAAGAGTACTATTCTAGAGAAGTCACATAAAAGATATCTCTGGAGTGAAAGGTGAGCAACTCCCATTTTCTGATGATATACCTTTAGGGAACGGCAACCTAAGATACAGATACAGATACAGGTCCCATTCTTGGATTCAGCAAGGACTAGGCTGAAGTCTCGCTTCTAATACATAATAGTAGATGACTCTGGCAAGTCAGTTAACATTTCAGAACACACAGCCATTTTCTAAGATTGTAAATTAGAGAAGGTTTTCAAATCTACATAATAACTACACTTACTAATTTTGATGAAAATCAAAATTCAAATAAAAAAATAGTCCTGGCAATGTCAAAGGATCTAAAGGAAGATCCCCAGTATCTTGGATAAGCCTTGGCAAAGATTTATGGGAGAATATAGTTAGGAATTGTATAAGATGAAAAGGTATGTATGTTTGTAATCTATTTCTTTGGAGGGATACTTATACCAGTAAGATGAACAGATCAAACAAAGTTCAGATTAGCTCTTCTCTCTCTGGCTAACGCACTATGTTCTTACATATTGAGTTTTCAGACCACTAAACCTCCTAAGTTATTGTCATATGAACTCTTGTCTAGATGCAATGTCTTGCAGAGGTGACTTTTTGAGTCCAAACACAGGACTTTATATTTATCACTATTAAATTCCATCTATTTAGGTTATTCTAGCCTGGTGAGGATTTGCTCAGTACTTATTATATCTCCTATCTCTGGGTTATGCACAAATTATGTTATGCAAAGAACAAACAGTTCTTGCACTAAAGGAATTTGTTACACTGGAAAACAACATGTAAATAAATATTCAAGTAAACACAAAATATATCCATGTCAGTTGCAAAAATGTTAAAGAGAATAGAGCCAAGGGTAGAGGGATTCATGTCATTCCTCTAGACATCTCCTTCCAGGTTGATATTTCACACCAACTCTTTGGGTCCCTTTTGTCAGTATCAGTTAACAGAGTCAGCATCATGGCAAGGAGAAAGCATCAAGCTACTTGATCCTGAGCTCTATCACACTGTTATCCCAGCCTCAGAAGGTAGCAGTAGTGAAGTATAAAAAGAGAATGAAAAGATTACAGATAGATTGGCTGCTGTGGTGAAGTCTTTTGGCTTCATAGCCACAGATGACTGCTTACAAGGAGTAACGAATTTATTTATTTACAAATAAATTACTAGGATGGTTACCCTGCAGAGATTCCTAGGAGCCTTGGGTGATGTGGGAACCTGTGTTATTCCAGACCTTGGTATCCAGGTTTTTTGATTCACTGGGCTTTTCTCAAAGTCTGATCTTTCTTAAATGATCTTTCTGCCTCTGGTTTTGTAGGTCATTTCTTTCTGATAGAAAATTGTTCATATGTTCTTCCAATTTTAATATATTTTTAACTGATTCTAATATTTCTTTTTGTATCACTTAATTTCTGGATTTTGTTTTCTCAGTCCCTTTTCCCCACAAGGTGTCTACTATTTTGCTAAAGTTTCTAGCTTCTGTTTTGAGTTTCTTCTCCTTTTCAATTCTTTCATCAATTGCTCTCATTAAATATGTCTACTATTTTCCTTCATTTTTTTTTGTTTAGAAAATGTATTGGTAGTGGTTGTCTGAAGATCATCTTAATTTCCAAAGTTATTTTCTCATCCTCCCCAAGCTAGGGAAATAATAATTTTTAAAGCACTTCAGCAAAACTCATAAACGTATCAAGGGAGTTAGAAAATATATGTGAAATCTCATATCTATATTCCTCCTTCAACCCAGAAAGGACACAAGAAGCTAGATTTTCTCACCTATTCTTGGGAGCCAAGATTGGTCATTACACCCATCATACCCAACAATCATCCATTGTTCAGTTCTATATTTTTTAAAATTAGTTCCATTTATATCATGTCCATCGTGCATACTGATTTCCTGATTCAGCTTTTTCATCTTGTAACAATTCATGTCGGTCTCTTCATAGTTCCCATTATTCATCATATTCATAATTCATTATGGGACAATAATGTTTCACCACATATGTGTATAAATCATTTAGTTATTCCCCATTCAATGGGCATCTACTTATTTTTCAGTTCTTTACTACCACAAAAAGTGCTGTTATAAATATTTTGGAGTATATGGACATTTTCTATCGTTGACCTCCTTCAGTTATAAGTCCAGCAGTGGGATCTTTGGGTTAAATAATATGGAAATTTCCTTCACATTCTTAAAAAAATTCCAAATTGCTTCTATAATTGTTGAACCAATTTAAAGCTACACCAGTGCTGCATCAAGTGTATGTGTCTTTCCACAGCACCTCCTAATGTTTATCCTATCTGGTAACTTACTGGAAATAAGGTAAAAAGACTTGAAGAGCTTTTGTGGCCAATTCATTCCTTACCTGTAGCTACTACAGTATTATTTTCTTCTTCTGGGGATTTGTCCTAGAATTTTCTTAACCCATATTGCTTCTTTATTGTATTCAGAGTTTTCCTTTACTTTTTCATTTTAACACAATCTATACCCTGGCATCTTAAACTGACAGTTTGGGTGAACAGTGGGCAAAATTTCTGATTGAATCTCTGCCAAGGGGCAGCTTCATTAAGGATGACTGCCAAAGGTTTACCCTACTTGCTTTTACTTCTAATTTATTTTGCTTATGTAGCTGGAGTCCCGGCTACATGGAAACTTCACCCTTAGCCAAATCTCAAGTCCTAAATCAGGGCGGCAAGCAGGAACTGACAATGACTGTGTGGAACCCTCAGTCTTTGAAGCAAAGTCCCTAGACCTTAGTCTTCAGTCCTTAGTGTTGACTGAGGGTGGGAGAGGGACAGAAAGAACTGTATGAATGATTATGGAGGCCTTTCCTATTTGTTTTTCTCTTTTGGTGGGAATTTACCTTGCAGGCATTTCTTTCTTTACTTGTGGATATTTTGCTTCATTTGACACGTCTCACTGTTTTTGAAGTTTTTGTAGAGGGAAATGGCCAAGAAAGCCACATACGGTGTCTGTGTTTCCACTACTTTTGGACTTTTATTTTAATGTTGTGGCTACATTTCATAGATCCTTTTGGGGTTGATGGCTAGCCTTCTGGTAACAGCTAACCTTTGATGTAAAGGCTTTCCTGGTACCACCTAGGCTGCATATCTTCTATGAAAACCACATAAGACTCTTTTCCATCAACATTAGGGGAAATCTGAGAGCATATAACACATATACCTTTGTTCAACAAGTTTTGAACCCACTTAATTCTACAATCATGCATTTCTCAACTATCCATCTACTTTACAAGAATATCATGAGGTCCCTGGTCATCGACTTTGCTGAAACCCAGGTACACTATTCCTCCCATGTCATTTCCCTGATTTATCGCCATAGTAACCCTGTCAAAGGAAAATGAGGTGAGCTTGATGTGACTTGGTATGATGAACCCACATTGGTTCCTAATGACTACTGCTTTCTTTTCTAAGTCCTTACAAATAATGTTTTTAAAGATAGTCCTGTTGTGGGGGAGGGGGGAAAAGGGAGAAAAGGTTAAGGAACCTTAAGCATATTAGTCTGTAGATCAAATAATCTATTTTCTTTTGCTTAATAAAATGATACAATGTTTTCCCATCTTTGCTAAATCAATAACGTCTCCCTATCTGCATGAGTTTTCAAAGGTCACTTGTGGTGCCTGGGAAATCACGTGTGATAGCTTTTCTAATACCCTTGATGTCCTTTGTTTTGGGCCTAGTGACTTGAAATTATTAAGGACAGTCAAGTGTTCTCTTGCCATCTGGCTTATAATGTATTTTAACTCCCTGTAAACCATTTTTGCCCTATACTTCCCAGTCTGAAGATTAATTTCCTTTGCAGAGAAAATATAAGCAAAACAGGAGTTAAGAATGTGTGCCTCTTTTAAATCATCTTTTATTACTGTCTTATCTTTCCCCTCAAGACAAACATAGACCTTCTTTGATCTTCTTCTTATTCCAAACAGAGTAAGGGTTTCAAAAGACCATTTTTGTTCTCCTTGGCACTAAATGTAAGCCCCAACTCATTACTAGCTTTAGTGTTTCTGACATTATTCTTATTTTATTTCATACTAAGAAAACTAGCTTGCTCCTATAGTCTACACGTTTTCCTTAAAATATTATTGAGTGGACTTCAAACAAAAAAATGGAATAAGAAGTTACATTTTAACCTAGAAGTTCATATTCATCACCTCAGAACAATGACAAATTCATGAAATAAAATAATAAACATCAAAAGTAGAGAAAAGGAGCGGCCAGGTAGCACAGCGAGTAAGAGCACAGGCTCCAGTGTTGAGAACACCTGGAGATCGAATCCCGGGCTCAGACACTTAGCACCCACCCAGAAACACCTAGCCGTGTAACCTTGAGCAAGTTACTTAACCCCAATTGCTTAGGGGCGGCCAGGTGGCTCAGCGAGTAAGAGCATCGGCTCCAGTGTCGGGATGACCTGGATCAAATCCAGGCTCAGATACTCAGCACCACACCCAGAAATAATAACTGGCCGTGTAACCTTGAGCAAGTTACTTAACCCCAATTGCTTTAAAAAAAAAAAGTAGAGAAAAAATAAATCGTTTCCCCATAACATTGACATGTATATCACTTCAAGTTTTCCAAAGCACTTTTTGTACATTATCTTACTTCAACCTCACAAAAAGACAGTGACATAAAACAAGTAACATCAATAAATATTTTAAGAAAAGGTAAGCAAAGGATGGGTGTCTTCCGCAGAGACGAGAGGCAATAAATAAAAATAATTCATGAAATAAATCAAAATTGCCCAGAGGTAACAGAAATAGCAAAGTGTAAATCAATGGAATCTGCAGGATAATAGAATACAAACAGATACTGCTAGCTTAATTCACCAAGAAACATAGTAAACCTCAGAATTTCAATATCAAATAACAAATATTGCATGAAGTCAATAAAAGGCTTTTCATTGCCATGGAAAATTATCTGGAATAATTCTCATTTACTTATCATTTATGAGAAGTCAGCATTGATATTATAAGAAGCAAATGAAATATGTTTATACCCAATAGTGCGCAGATAAAAATAATCATCAATGGAAAAAGTTAATAATTATAATAAAAGAAGAAACTTAAGTCTTTATTTTATAAGAAATCAGAGTTGAATGGTATATTTTAATGTAATATGTCAAATAAGAAAATCACAAGAAAGGTAAGTATCTACAATTAACAAGAAAAGATATAGTAATGAATCCAAGGTTTTCACTCATCGAGGGCTAGATTTTTTTATGAAAGACACCAAGAGAATAAGGAAATAACATTTAAAGGAAAAACAACTTATGGGGATTAAAAGGCTCAGGAAGAAGGCAACATGCAGAATTAAATTTTAAAATTTTTGCCTACATGCAGAATTAAATTTTAAAATTTTGGACTACAGCCTACATTCCCTTATAAGCGAAGCAATAATTTTCAGGAGGGGCAGGGGGAGCCAGAAAGGTAAAGAGCAGAGGGAAGTCATTCATATAGAGAGAGAAGTTGGAGATCTTGAAAGTAAAAGGATCTTTGAATTAAGTTTTTTCCTTCTTTGTCTTGGTGTGTCTCTTCTTGTTGCTAGACTGTTGGAAAGTAGGGCAGGAGAACAAGAAGAAGGAATAAGAATAGAGTTTTTCTGCCACAGAGGAGGAATACTCTAGGGTTATTAAAGTATGTTCTCTAGAACAGAACTTTGCAATGGGTTCTGTTAGAAAGGGAATGGGAACTTTAATGGAAAGAGTACCCCTCTTTTTTTGCAATCAATGTTTCTTAGGTTCCATAGATTCAGCTAGTTTTTCCTAAAGCTTACTCCATTCAATCTAAGGCTATTCCCCCCACAAAAAATGCATTAAAAACCGTCCTTAAGATGTAATTCCCAAGGGATCTATGGCTTGGACCACTGATGTAGATTCCCTTTTACCTGAATACATAAAGGACCAGGAGCATAAGAAGCTCCATCTGCTACTTTAAAGGTCTAATCATGAATGATCATGGGACCCAAAGTGAGAGAAGCTGCTAAACTCAATTGAATCAAGGCTATATCCTTGTTGAGTATTTTTTTTTTCCTTTTTGGAGGGGAATCAGGGTTAAGTGACTTGCCCAAGGTCACACAGCTAGTTTTTTGTGTTAAGTGTCTGAGGCCAGATTTGAACTCAGGTCCTCCTGACTCCAGGGCCAGTGCCCTATTCACTGCACCACCTAACCACCCCCTTGTTGAGTGTTTTTAAACCTCCATTTGTTAACTGAAAAACGTTCCTAGAGCATTTCAATTCAATCCAATTTCACACCTAAGGTGCCAGAATAGAAGAGACAAACCACCAATTAAAAGAGCTCATGTTTCTTGGAATTGCCTCCCAGTCCAGGAAAGGGGGTATTGGGGCCCCAGAAGGCATAAGGCATAGAAGTTCAGTGGTCTGAGAGAAATGTAAGGGCTCCTGGCAGATACTTTAGGATTGGTATGTGATAAATACAAAGGCACTGAGTAGGACCAGGACCCTTGACAAAGAATACAAAGAATTTTAATACATTGCCTCTTTCATAGGTGGATGTTGTCTGTCTATGTTTCTGTCTGTCTCTCCTTCTCTCTTCCCTCTCTCTGTCTCTTTCTCCTCTAGCTTCAGAGTAGCTGCAATGAAAGAAGAATAGCAGCTATGTAGCAGCTATGAACTTCCATAAGGTTTTATATACACTAAAAAAAAAATCCAAGAAAGGAACACCTATCCCCAAACATCTACAGTATACACAAATCCCCAAAGTCTTGGCAACAGGCAACCTTAAAACAAGGGTCTTCATGACAATAAAAGTCATCTGGAAGATCAAGAATTTCAAGGGAATCAGTTTAAAAAATATGAAAGAAGGTGGACTAACAGTACCACATCTCAAACTATTCTACAAAGTTGTAATAGTCAAAGAAGTTTGGTACTGGATAAGATATAGAGTGGTTAATCAATTAGATAAACAATATACAGAAGCTAATGAGCAATGAACATGGTAACCAGGTGTTTGATAAACCCCCAGACCCCATCTATTGGGGAAAAACTCACTATTTGACAAAAAGAACTGTAAAACTAGAAAGTAGCCTGGCAGAAACTAGGCATAGACCAACATCTCACACAATATACCAAGATAAGCTCAAAATGGGAAAATGATGTAGACATAAAGGGAGATTTCATAAGCAAATTAGGGGAACGTGGAAAAAATTATCTGCCAGATCTATGGATGAAGGAAGAGTCCATGACCAAACAAAATGTGAAAAAGGTAAGAAGAATAATTTTGATTACATAAAATTTAAAAATTTTCCACAAACAAAACCAATGCAAAAAAAATTTGAGGAAAAGCAGAAAACTGGGGGAAAGTTTCTCTAATAAATTTATAATTCTATAAATTTTTTATAAATTTTACAAATTTATAAAAATAAGCTATTCTCCAATTCATAAATGTCAAAGGACATGAATAGGTAGTTTTCAGAAGAAAAAATCAAAGCTATCAATAGTCATATGAAAAATGCTCTAAGTCACTAATAATTAATGAAATGTAAATTAAAAGAACTCTGAGGTACCATTTCATACCCATCAAATAGGTTAGAATGACTGAAAAGGAAAATGACAAATGCTGGAAGGGATGTGGGAAAATAAGTACACTGTTAGTAGAGCTGTGAATTATTCCACCACACTGGAGAACACTGAAACTATGTCCAAAAGGTTGTGAAACCATACATAATGCCCTTTGACACAGAAATACTTCTACTTGATCTATACCCTATAGAGATTTTTTTTTTAATGGAAAAGGATGCACATGTGCAAAAATATTTATAGCAGCTCTTTTTTGGTATCAAAGAATTGGAAACTCAGGGGATGCTCATCCATTGGGGAATGATGGAACAAGGTATGGTATATGATTGTGATGGAGTACTATTATGTGGTAAGAAATGATGAAAAGGTTGCTTTTGGAAAAACCTAGGAAGACTCATAGGAACTAATGTAAGTGAGGCGAGCAGATCCAGGGGAGTAATATACATAGTAAGAACAATGTTGTAACAAAAATCAACTGTGTAAAAGACTCAGCAGTTCTGATCAACAGACTTCATGAAAAATACAATCTACTTCCAAGAGAGAGAACTGATGGATTCTAAGTGCAGACTTAAACATGTTTTTCTTTTTCTTGCTTTTTGGCAACATAGCTGATATGGAAACATGTTCTGCATGACTTACTACATACAATGGGTATTGTATTTCTTCCTTCTCAATGAGTGAGGCAGAGAACAGAATTTGGAAATGAAAATGAAAAATAAAAAAAAAAGAGGTCCTCAAGCAAAGAGGCAAATTTAACCTCATATATATCATTCATACTTGATGGGATAAAACCCATGCCTTTAATAAGTGCTGTATAGTTAAATATCATTCAAAAGAAACAGGCTAGAAGAGAAAGGGAGGAAAAAAGGGAGAGGGATAAAGGGAGAGAGAGAGGTGGGGGGAGGAAGCATGTGTGTGTGTGTGTGTGTGTGTGTGTGTGTGTGTGTGTGTGTGTTTAGGAATTTAGGGTCATAGCACCAATTTAGAAAATCCTACAGCTAGAGAGGGGATGATGAACAGTAGTATTTGGTTAAAGGTCAATGAAGGGATAACATCAGTAATTTTTTGTCATTGGAGTATACATTGGATTATCCAGATAAAATAAGGAAATAATTGTGAGGTTTGGGAAATAGATTGTGAGCTTAGAAAAGACACATGACATAGTCATAATGGGAGAGGGGAAGAATGGGAATAATAAAGGGATTTAAATCATCCAGATGTATCCTGGAGTTCTGTCTGCCAAAAGTCGAGCAGTTAATAATTTTGCTTTAAATAAACTTCCTTTAAGAATGATTTCATATGATTAAAGGTGGAAGGACCAATCAGTAGAATTTCTATTCTAGATCTTATTCTCACTAACAGGGAGAGATTGATTTCTGAGGTGGAAATGATGAAAACCCTGGGGAGAAGTCAAAACTCCCTCCTAGAGTTTGTCATGGGGAAGGAAAGAAAATTCTAACATAGGCTGACAAGCACTGTAACCTTTGGGAAAACAGCTATTAAGAGGAAAGACAGATAATATTTCATGGACCAAAATTCTATAGAAGATAGGGATGATGCAAAATAATTAAATTTTGAAGACAAAAAGCAAATCAATTTGAATGAAGAAGAAAGGTAGGAACTGTCTGAAGAGCTAAGACAAGAAAAATAAAAATTATAAATATTAACAAAGAAGTGTCAAAAATTACACCTATTTGTAGACATCATGATCAATATGATTACTTAGAAAACCCCAGAGAATCAGCAAAGAAATTACTTGATTTGATTATTAGCTTCAGCAATGCCTCAGAATGCTAAACAAATCCACACAAATTATTGCTGCTTTTATGTATACTTACCAAAAAAAAAATGGGGGAAATGATGAAAAGAGAAATTCCACACAAAATAGCTACATTATGCATAAAATATGTTGAGGGTAGGCTTTTGTAATAACAATTATCATACATTCTTCATAGTGATAAGGGAAGAGAAATAATTAGAGAATGCTCATTGTTTATGTTTTGTGCATGCCAAATTAATAAAAAATGATAACAGTACTAAACTAACAGAGGATGTCTAGAACTAGGCAAAATAACAGAAATCTGAAAGAATGAGACATTTAGAATTTTAAACTATGTTGTAAAGCATAATCATGGAAACTGTTTAGTACTGGCTAAAAATTAGGAAACAGAACAGTAGAACAAACAGAAAAAGAAAGGTCCAAAAGCAAACACAATCAGCTAATATTCTCAGAGTCTAAAAGTAGCTCCAAAACCATTGGGTTAAGGATTCCTTATTTGATAAGATTAGGAAAACTAAAAATTATTTAAACAAAAAATAAGTTTGGGCCAGCATTTGATACTATATAATAAGCTTCAAATAAATGACCTAAGCATAAAAGTCAAATTATACATATGTATTATAATTTTGTTGTGTATATATATTTATATAAAACAAATTATATATTATGTAATATGTATGAATATACATAAATACATATAACCATAAAATATGAAACATGAGATATCTTTCCTGCTGGTTTTTATGGGAGAATTCATTGTAGAACAAAACATAAAAAGGCAAAATAAACAATTTCAATTCTGTAAAAAGAAAGCATTTCTTGAAACAAAACCAAGGCAAGCAGTATAAGAAAATTTCTGAGAAAAATCTTTGTCTCAAACATCTCTGATGAAAATTCTGATATTAAAAATATATAAACACTTGAAATAAAACAGCTGACAAAATGTCTGAAGTTGAAGATATATAGATAACTTGACATGTATGTATGCATATATATATATGAATACATAAATGTGTTTGTGTGAGTAACTAAAAAACCATTCATCAATAGCAGTAGTCAAGAAGACATAAAAATTCTAAAAGAAGAAATTTGAAGCATGAACAACCATGTGAAAAA
This sequence comes from Petaurus breviceps papuanus, assembly GCF_028583685.1. Lineage (NCBI taxonomy): Eukaryota > Metazoa > Chordata > Mammalia > Diprotodontia > Petauridae > Petaurus > Petaurus breviceps. The sequence continues at coordinate 2,013,969 of NW_027186523.1, read as the reverse complement.
TGCTCCAAATCACCAAAAATAAGAGAAATATTCACTAAAAGAATTCTAAGATTTCACTTCACACTCATCACACTAACAAAGGTGATAAAAAATAAAACAAAAATTCAAAGTCGGTATTCTAATACTCTTTGGACAGAGCTGGAAATTAGTGTATCTTCTCTGGAAAATAATTTAGAATATACTAGAAATGTTACTAATTTTTTCATATACAATTGACCCACTACTGGGCAAAAGACCTCAAAAAGTCAAAGACAGATTTAAAGGTCCATCCTATTTAACAAAATGCCTAACATTACGTTGGTGTTGGAGATGTGACAGTTGACTTTCTTTGTGTAGCTGTGCTACCTTTCTTTCTTCTTTCCTTGCACTCACAGTTTATAATTTCAATGTCAGGCAGCCACCTGTTTGGTACCGCTACATGGAGAGGCAGAGGTGCCAGTTTTTTCCCCTACTTACTACCACTCTGTGTCAAGTGCTCCATATAATTATTTCACTTTCACTATACATGGATATAACATTACACTGTCTGTGTGACAGTTATTCTGCCTAATAACATAATACCTCCCATAGAGTTGAGAAGTGATAAAGATGTGAAATGGGTGATGGAGTGGTTGTAAAATCAAATGAAATTTTTGTCCTAAAAATAAAAGAAAGCTATGCCACTAATTAGTTTTGTGAATTTGGTCAGGTTATTATTCTGTTTGGGTCTCAATAATTCATCTATAAAAATGAAAGGATTGGAATAATTCATCACTAAGGTCACCTCCACCTCTAATATTTCATGAATTTGTCAGAATATCATTAATTAAGTGCTCACTGAGTACAGATAACTGTATTAGCTGTTGATGAAGTTGCAAAGATTTGTAAGATATCATTTCCAATTGGGTAAGCCAAAGAAGTCATGACAAAAAGTTTGCCATTTGTGCCTTTATCTGTAATTGGTAAAAATGATGAACAAAACTGACTGAAACAAAAATTCTTAGTCATAACACATTCCTTCCAAGGGGATATTGAAGGATTAATGGTAATTCTTTCTATCTGTCCATTCAACCAATTCTAAATTCACCTCCTTGAACTTTTGTTGCAAGAGCTTGCATCCTGTCTTATTTGACTAAAATACAAAATAAATTTGTTGGGGCAAATGTCATATATTGATGCATCTTGAATGTAAGCCCAGGCTGTTTATATTTCATATTGATAGGCAATAGTGACCATGGGAAAGAGTTAGAATAAACTTGTACAAAACAGTCACTGAAACATATGAATAGGGAAACCACTCTGGATAGGAGGCCTTGATGTCCTAGATCATCTACTAAAGTAATGTTTAAATGTTTTAGTGAAAACAAAGACCTTAACCCTGGTGTCTGAAGAATTATTCAAGCTGGCTGAGTTCCAGATATATTCAGCTTGTTTTTGAAAAATGACTATTCAATCTTGCAACAATAAAAGATAAACTGAGATGGGGTTAGGGAATAAAAGTAAGGATCTACTGCTATAGTCAAGGCAGGTGATAATGAGATCCTTGATTAAAGTGGTAAAAATGGGACTAGAAAGGAGTATATGGGATTAGAAGATACTAAAGGCTTCGAAGGGGCAGCAAGGTGGCAAAGTGGACAGAGCACTGGGGATCAAGAAGACTCATCTTCAGTTCAAATCTGGCCTCAGATACTTAGTAGCTGTGTAACGTAACTCCATATGCCTCAGTTCCTCATCTGTAAAATGAACTGGAGAAGGAAATGGCAAACCACTCTGGTAGCTTTGCCCAGAAAACCCCAATGCGGGCACAAAGAGTTGAAAAATGGCTGATGTTAAGGACTGTTAAAAATTCCCCTGAACTTGTCTTTTTGTATTGTCATATGTGCCAGAAACACTGGACCCAGAGCATGCAGGAGGCTCAAATGCATCAAGGATGAAGTTCCTTTCCCTCTCCCCACTGACATAATTTGTTGTTTGCACCCCAAGTTGGATTCCCTGTGTATCCTTTGAAGGTGAGAGATGTGCTAGTCAGTGTGCCAGGCTGGGAAAATGCTTATACTGCTGGGGTCCTTTACACATAAGCAGACCTTCCTATCTTCATAGTCTAGCATTTCCCAAGTGAAAAGAATGGGGCTTTGCCATGGCCGTGATCATCCCCTTTGGGTGGGGTTTGGTCACCTTTCCCCTCCCATGCCATGACCCTTTAGGTGGAGATAAGTGTTTTCTCCTCCTCATTCTGTCGTACTGTCTATAGGACTGTGAAGTCTTTGGATTCCATATGCATGTTCATTTTTCTTACAATAAACCTGGTTTTCACTTAAGTCTCATGATGTGATTGCCTGTTTGACAACAACAACAAAGAATAGATATAATCTGAGAAATGATTAAAAATGATAGCTGAAGGAGAACGAATCATGGATAGATGATGGTGTCAAAAAAAGAAAGTGAGGACAAGTAGTTTTTGGAAAAAGATAAATCCCATTTTGGATGTGTTAGGTTTGAGGTACAGGTGTAAAGATGCCAATACATAATTGAACAGATGGGTTTAGAATGAGGAGACATACACGTGGGAGTAGTCTGCTTAAAGGGGAAAAGCATATCAATGTGTTGGATGAGATTACCAAGGGAAAGAGTATATGGTTCTACTCTTACCCAGGTCTGCTTTTGACTACTGGCATACTTTTTTCCCCCAAATAAAGTGAGTTGAATGGAGGAATGAGTCACCAACCAATCAGCAAACACTTATTCAGCACCTACTCTGTGCTAAGCAGTGGAAATACAAAGACTAAAATGAAAGTCCCTGTCCTCAAAGAGCTCATCTTCAAGAAGGAATGACAGTCTGTAGACAAAGTGTTACTCCCTTTAGCTGTAAACAGTTTTATTTGCAGAAAGGGTCAGAAATATCAACAATTCTAAGAGAATCCCTAGGAGAAACCAGTCTCTGAGAGGAAAGGACTGAATGCACCAGAAAGAAAGAAGCCCCTCATAGAAAAAGTGTTTACTGAAGTCAAAACTGGCTCAAGTGTCCTGTTTCCTGGCAGCTCATTTACATATGACTGTGTGAATCCAGACCTAGTTTCTTTTCAGGATCACTCCATTTTGTTCACATATTTTGTCTGTACTCTCCAATTAGCACTTGCAAGCAAGTAACCCAAAATGGGATGTGCCATGGTATCTTGTTGTGCAACCTGAGAATCAGTCCAGTCCTTTGCATCCTGTTATGTAGAATTCCCTAATCCTCAAACTTGATAAAAGGGTTATTGCACCCAGAGAGAAGGAATCTAGGGAGAAGGGATGAGGTTCTGGGACCAAATTACATACACAGGAATGTATATAATAAGAATATAAATAAAATAAGGACAGAAAATTGAATGCCATGTGTGAGGAAAAAAAAGAGCTTGGCTGGACCAATGAATGAATGAAGGAGAAAAATCAATTCATGTTTTTAATTTTTGACTGTGTTTCAAGCATTGTGCTAAATATTTGGGATACAAATAAAAAGAATAGAAATGTAAGTTGGAGTCAGGTTGTGAAGGAATTTTATTAAGCATCTACCTTGGGTTGGTAGTTTTTATTTTGGGATTTTTGTTTTGTTTTTGTCCAGGCCTGTGATATCATCACTATAAGGAACCCCCAATGCAGAAACTCCCTCTTCTGATGCAGATGAACAACTGGTTTACAAATCTTATTATTGCCTGGGACACTGAGAAGCTAAATGACTTAGTCTTCATAATACACTTAATATGTCAAAAACAAGACTTGGCCTCAAACCCCTTTCTGACCCTAATTCTAGCCTTCTATGCACAACATTGTGAAGTCTCTTAGATGTACATAAAACTGTGCTAGGAGACAAGGACAAAAAACAAAACTAAAAACCCAGTCTCCACTTTCAAGAAATTAATATTTTGTGTTACTTTTTTCTCTACCTTGCTTTATATAAGATGATATATGGGAATAATTTAGAAGAAGGACAATTCAACTAATAATTGAAAAGCAGCAGTCTGGTAGTAAAGTCTTAGAAATATACTTAGCATTTATATTTATTTATACTTAGCACTAAAGGGTCATAGTTTGGATTGATTACCACTTTATTCCCAAAATAAACCATGCTACAATATTCATTTCACTAAAAATCAGTTTAGAAACATGTTCTAAATACTATTCAAGCATTCTGTTTACATGTTTACTTAAATTTTCATTTTATCATTTTATATAATTTGAAGAAAGGAGAAGTTTTACATTAGGCATAATATAATAATATCCATTAAACCAGAAGTTTCTATTAAGTGAACAAAGTAAAAAAGACCCAGCTGTTCTTATCCATTATTATTTGGAGAGCAATAAAACCTAAATTATCACAGCATAGATATGCTGATACATATCCCCTCTTCATGTAACTTCAATGTTTCTCTTTTCTCTATGCTCACTGTTTCTTTATCTTCTATTTGGCTGAATACTTTGAATTTGAAATTTGAAATAAATTGAATCTGAACTTTTACATATGAAACAGAATTGTCTATGACTGAAAAATTGTCAGTTCAATTTATCTTGACTCATGAAGACTGTGTCTTGTGAGTAACATTGGCACTTTCATGCTTCCTCTAACTTCAGCTCTGTAGGAGGGTTACCCCCAAGGTGAAAGTGATCTTTCTTTCCTCTGAAAGGCATAAATGGCATACTGATATGAGCCACCAATGACAAATTTGAGAGGGTCAACTAACATACTATATGGAAGAGAGATTTTTTTAATACTTTAATAGACTAGAATATTAGAATAAATAAGGTTAAACTTAAGAGGGAAATGTAAAATCTTACTAGGGTTCAAAAAATCAACTTTACAAGTAACCAAATAGGGAACATGACTAGTAAGGAGTTTATGTTTAAAAAATGAGCTTTTTAAAAAAATAAAAATATAGACTTTTAGTAGATTACACAGTCAATATTAATAAAGAGTATGATATGGTAGAGAGAAAGGTAATACAATCATTGACTTGATAAAGAGAGGCAGTATCCAGAGTTTGTTAAGAATCATCTGTCAACGTTAATGCAGATTTGTTACTCTGAATTCAGAATGAACAAAATGCTAGAGGAATTGAATCATATCTGTGCTAATATTTTACTATATGGGAAACCAGAGAAAAAGGAAAGTTTAACTCAATTGGTAGCAGCAGAGATAGTTTTGTCTTACATCAATGCACAAGAAATAATTAATCAGCAAGCGTTTATTAAATGCCTACTATATGCCAGACACTGCTAAACTGCCAGAGATAGAAAGAAAAACATAAAACATTTCCTGCCATAAAGGAGCTTACATTCTAGTAGGGAAGATGGATGGGTGTGTGTGTGTGTGTGTGTGTGTGTGTGTGTGTGTGTGTGTGTGAGTGTGTGTGAGTGTACACATATACATATGCAAAATGACTACAAAGTAATTTTAGATGGGATGGAGCTGGGATAATCGGGAAAAGTTTTGCAGAAAATAATGATAATAACAATAACTAGCATTTGTATAATACTTTGAACTTTGCAAATTATTTTACATATGTGATCCCATTTGATTTTTACAACAGCCCTTTGGTAGAAGCTATTATCATCCCCATTTTAAAGATGAGGAAAAATTGAGGCTAAGACTTGCCCAGGGTCACACAGCTAGTAAATGTGTGAACAGAAATGAACTCAGGTCTTCTCCAAGTTCACTCTATTCAGATACAAAAGCAAAGGGAGTCCCTGTCTTCAAGGAGCTTTTACAAAGACAGCAATAAGAGAGGAACAGGGTGACAAAAAGCAAAGGGTGGCCAGAGAAAGACACTGCTCCAGAAACTTCCTGGGATGGTGGATGGGGCAAGAGGGGAGGAGACTGACATGCTCCATCCAGGAACAATGGAAGAATTGATTTGATGATGTCTTCCAGAACTTCAGGAAAGAGTATCTACAGTGACAAGGTGATTAGTGAACTGGAGAAGGCTGGAAGATAAGGAGTGAAACGTAGTGTATCTCGAGCATTCCTGAAACAGAGTTCTAGGAGAGGCAGTCCCTAATCAGAAAAGTGGGCCCCCAGGGCAGAAGATTCTCCAGGACAACCAGGTAGTAGGTGAGGATGATATGGCCAGAGAGAAAGAAGTGAAGTGAACCATGCTCTAGCTTTCCTGAAATAATGGTTTAGGTGAGGCCTTCACCTCAGGGGAGGCAAAGGGGAGCAAGACCTCAGTGTAGAAGTTCCAGTTTGTGTGTAAGCTATGAGGAAGTGACTGGAAGGGAAGGAAAATATGATTGGGAATATAAACTGAGATCGATTAGAGAGGGACTTGTGAACTCAGTTCATAGTTTAGGCTGGGAGAAGCCATTGATTGAGAATTTTCAAACATGAGTTAAAATTATACAAATGAATAAATTAAAAAAGCATTTATTAAGCACTTCTATGTCCAAAGCTCTGTGCTAAGTGTTGGGGATACAATAGAAAAACCAAGACCCTGCCTGCTCTCCAGAAGCTCACACTCTAATTAGGGGACACAGCACGTATAAGGAAAGTTCAACAGCAGGGCAAATAGAAAAGCCCAAAGGTGATTAGGTTACATAAATTTATCAGATGATAGTGGCTAGGATTGCAAGACAAAGAGACAGGGCAATGTATAGTTAAGACCTGGAAGATTTTAATAAAGTCATAGAACAGATGATGCTAAGAGCTGGTTGTCCTTCATGTCCTAGAAGGAACAAAGTGGTTGACATCCATCTCATATAGTCCATGTGAGCAATCAAGCAGCAAGAAGGAAGAGAGCTCCTAGTGGTAGTAAGTCTTCTTTCTATTCAGCTGCCTTGGATGGATCTAGGATGTCCTGGGAACCATGGGATACAGAAAATGGAAAAGGGCAACCCTGATGGTGGGGGTGGCAGGTCTTCCTAAAAAGTACAAGACAGCTACATAATGAAGGTGATTTCAGTCTGTTTCACTCGATGGCTTTCTACTTTTTCTGGTTCATTTTATGAAATCTGACCTGACTCTGTGTGTGTGTGTGTATGTGTGTGTGTTTGCACGCGCGTGCGTAAGCATGTACCTAGACCACTTAATTTTCTGTAATATTAAGTAATAATATTTCAACAGCATTTTAGACTGAAATCCTTCTTAAAATCTGAAAATCCTTTTCAGTCTTTCTATACTAATGCCAAGAAGACAATATCCTACCTGACATCACTGACTTCATGCTGATGGAAGAAATGATCCATATTAATAGAAGATTCTGGGAGATATTCTCCCCACCAAAACTAAGAAACATTTGTCTTGTTCATGTTGAACAAACTAGGAGAGAAGAGTCTTTGTTTACTCCAAATTAAAAAAGGTTGTTTTGGGTTTCTTTTTGCTTTTTGGAGGGGGGGTAAGGCAATTGGGGTTAAGTGACTTGCCCAAGGTCACATGGCTAGTTTTTTGTGTTGTGTCTGAGGCTGGATCTGAACTCAGGTCCTCCTGACTCTAGGGCCAGTGCTCTATTCACTGTGCCACCTAGCCACCCAAAGAAAGGTATTTCTTAAATTCACCTTTAACCATATTTGAAAGGAAAATCTCTTTATAAGGTATGATTAAAGAGAAAATGTCCCTTTGTTAAGCAAATGAAATGGAATGTCCCTTAGTTTTGAGACTAAATCATACAACGTAAAAACAAAAAAGAATAAAAATCCAAAATTGATTTTAGTATTTTATACATGAATATATGTTCATATAAGTGTATGTATAAATACATACATGTGCATACACATCATAGTATGCATGTATGTGTGCGTGTGACAGAGAGAGGACAGGAATGGGGAAAAGAAGGAAGACAGGAGTAAGAAGAGAGATTCAAAACTCTAAAATTAGAAGCCTTCTTTTGGGGCTCAAGTTTGGTCATTATAATTTTGCAGCATTCAGTTTTAATTTGTTATTGTAGTTCTTTTCATTTATATTGATGTGGTCATTATGTATTTTGTCTGCCTGGTTCTTACTATACGTTATATATATTATATACAAGATATATACCTTATATACAAGATATTAATAGCATTAATGGGCATTTGAGAGGCAGAATAGCCAGGTGAACTGGTCTCGTAATTCAGGAATACCTTAGTTATAGGTCTCCCTTGGGTACATATTTGCTGAGTGACCCCAGGCAAGTCACTCAACCTCAGAGGGTCACTATGCAGCTCTTGTAAGACTATAAATTACAGCACAGATGCTGTTCTGCATAGGTATAAGCAACTTCCTCCCTAAGAATTCTTACTGCCTCACCTATATCAATGAAATTACAGATCTCATACCAAAGCAGTCTTGGCTTGAATTTTTTAAAATAGGAAAGAATATTGAATCCTGATGGCAATTAGGATTGTGCTGGAATCAGTTTATACAGACAGATGACTGTTAAATTTTTGGGGTGAGAATATACACCTCAGAAATAGAATTGTCGATTTTTTAGACTTAAAAAAGTGATAAAGAAATGGTAATAATGCAGATTGAATTTAAAAGAATACATTGCAAACTTTTTTTTCTTCAGAACTAGTTTTGAAACATTTTTCCAGCATACCCTTACACCATGGGCATGTACGGAGGGCAAATTGTGTCAGGCTTGCCAAGGTGGGCCACTATCTCTCCAACCATGTCCTATGAATGCTAATGGTGATGGTAATTTTTGCTGAATTCATGTAATCTGATTTGAGCAAGTCATCTAGCACGTACCTCATTCTTTCTCCTCTAGACTTCTGAGTAGACTCTAATTATAAAAGGTTTGATAGATAAAAAAGTTTGATTATTGACCTATCTTAGTAACACCACACACAGAGACATACACATGCACTGTGACCTTGTATTGCTTAATGATATATTTACTACTTTCAGTGAAAGAAAAGAGATAGCTAGAAACTCATTTTTTACTTTGGCTGCCAAGTTAGAAAATTTGGAATTCTGTGATCCCAGCACACACTTTCTAGCATTTTTTTTTTCTTTTGACAGCCAGCAGGGTGACAAATGGATTGGTTGGATTTTTTGGAAGTTTTCAAGTTTTGAGAAGAAATCTCAGTGAGTTTCTAGATTCCACATCAAAGAAACACTGAAGAACTGAAGTATGAGTGATTCCAAGTCTCAAAGGTTCTTTGTTTCTTTTCTGATTGAGAGTGAAGTTATATGTAGGAGGTGGGTAGTACAATTGTCACCAGCTTTATTCTGGCTGAATAAGGAAGGTCAATATATTATCATATCAGGGAGGAGGTAATTACAGAGACAAATCCCCAAGTAACAATAAAGACATTCATGACAGCTTGCTGAAAACAGCTATAAAATTCTTTTTTTTTTTTTGAGTGGGGAAAAATAACTGAAATTTGAGTACTTAAATGACAGATGAAGGTAGATGATAGGGAAAAGGCACTATTCTTAATGTGTCTTCTAGGGCTTTTTTTTTGTTTTTTAGGATTTTTTTTTTTGCCATAGAAATGTTATACTTTGAAGACTGAATTCAAATTGATTAAATAATAAGTCAGTTTGTCAATAAAAGAGATTGGGCTGTTGTCTGAAGCAGTGATCTTTTTTTTTCAAACTGCTTATTGTACTTACAGTCTCTACCTTTATGTGAAATGTTAAAAAAAAAAGTAGCTTATTAAAATGGAATTTTTTAGAGTTGCAAAAAGAGATAAAAGTTTCCAGCTTAAAAAACTTTCATTTGAGCAATAATTCATACTTTGATGGATCTATGTGAATATGGATACACTGATATATTAGAAGGATATAGATTACACCCTTCCAATCATACTTATTCTATATGGTTTGTATCCATATTTCAATGAATTTGTGTTTTCATTGATGCAAATACTATAATTCAGCAGCTTACTAATGTTTCACACTTTCTCAGCCTTGTATATCTCTTGACAAGTTCTCTTATAAATCCTATAGAGAGGGTCCACTCAAAGGGCTAGGGACTTTCCAGTAATTTCCTAGCATTGCATGGATATCATTGGAGCATATGGGTTACCCATAATGCCCTGCTCTCACTATGTCCTTGGCCCATATTTTTCCAGTCATATATTTCTCTGATGACATTCTTGACACTGCTCCTTCTGCATAATTCCTCATTTGTAAAGGGCTATACATAGTTATGCCCATTATACACCTCTTCTTTGACCTTTGGGAGATCTTCAACTTCAATTCTTTGGAGATTGGGGTATTCTGGGATACACAATAACACAGAATCACCAGAAGAGTATTGCTATTTAACAGACATATCTTTTAAATTCTTCAAAAGCTAATCAGCCTGCTCTCCTAAACTTATTCAATTCTGTCCCCAACTCATTGTCCATTTTCAGTATCTGTCCAAAATATATGCCCTAATGGAGAAGCTCTATGGGCTGTCCATATAATCATTTATCATGCTTTGGACAATAAGCTTTCTTCATCTGTTTATTTTTTTTTTTTATTTTTACTTTGTAAGCAGTTAGGCTGAATTTTTTTTAATGATTATGGATGTCATTTAGCAAGCTTTATAATGTAATAAGACTCTATGAAATCAACAAAATGGGATCTACAAAACATCTAGGATATATTTGTCATGTATAGGGAAACCTGCTTCATGTTCTGTACTGAACATCAACAATGATGGTGTCAAATAGTTTGATGTAATTTATTTGTGATTCATTTCCCTTTTTTATACCTCAATTGATAATAGAGGTTTAACAAAGTTATCTCAAGAAAATCTACCTAATTTATATATGAGGATGAGAGAGACAAAGAGAGACAGAGAGAGAGAGAGAGACAGAGGCAGAGAAAAAGACAGAGAGAGAGATAGACAGACAGACAGAGACAGTCAGAGACAGAGATGGAGACAGAGAGAAAGAGAATCATACCTTTTTAGAGGTAAGCCATTATGGTGGCATTTTGCTTTACTGAATGCTTATTCTAGTCAACAATATCATCTTGCATTCTCTCCAGTTTTCAGTCAATTGTGTTAATCATCTGAGAAGTCATGCTCATTCCCTTCTCATACCCTCATCAAAGTTGCTTTCAGTGCATGTACAGCCTACACTGATAAATATTTTTAGAGATGACAAAGAAGAGATATAGGATGAAAATTACTGATAATCTTTCACTTACATTAAAAAAAGGATTATAGGGGCGGCCACGTGGCTCAGCGAGTAAGAGCACTGGCCCTAGTGTTGGGATGACCTGGGGATCATATCCAGGCTCAGATACTTAACATCACGCCCAGAAATAACTGGCTGTGTAACCTTAAGTTACTTAACCCCGATTGCTTTAAAAATAAAAAAAAAAAAAAGGATTATAAGGTTCATTTTTTGAAGTCTGTGGTAAGCTTTTAAATATCTTGAGAATGGATTTCTCAATGCCATAAAAAGTGTACTGCCTCTATCTTGGAACATTTCTGTGTCCAGTTGCTTTTTCCATCTTTGCTATTTCCACTTTGTTTTGAAGCAAATCTGAGACAAACATGAGAGTCCAAGTATATTGACTGTGTCCTTGATGATGAAAATTGTTTTTCCTTCTATTACTTCTCACTATTTTAAGAGGTAATATTGTTCATAATCTTCTATCACCCTTCTGTGCAAGATTTTAAGTTTATTTTTCATCTCCTCATTATGACAATTGACTCATGTTGGTTGAGCTTTTCTGGGAAATGTATCCAATTAGTGTCAGTATCCATTTCTCTATTCATTTCTCATTTTCATTTGCATCAGCAATTGTTTTGAATAAGTAAAGTTGTTCACAAAAATTAAGAGATAATATACTAATACTAACAAACCTTTTTACAGCAAATATAGTTTTAACATATAAGCTGGGTAAATATAAAGCAATAAAAAGCTACATAAGATACACAATGTCAAGTAAAAAAAAACAGGCAAAGAGATAACAGCAATATATCCAAAAATTATTTACTATGATTAAGTTGACTACAAACTATAGGAAAGAATGGTTCAAGAATAATTAAATAATATTTTTTAATTCAAAACAAAATGATTATAACCACTGACACAGAAAATACCTTTGCAAAATACAACACTCATTTATGTTAAAAACTCTACAAAGCATAGGCATCGACAGACTCTTTTAAAATTATAAAATAGTACATATCTAAAACCCAAAGCTACCATTATGTACAAGGGTAAAATGCTATTTTTACTATTTATTATTTCATAGTTAATACTGATGAAGAGCAAAATGATTCCTTTCTTTGCTATTATTTCATATAGATCTAAACATGACAGCAATAGCAATTAGACAAAATAAATAAATTAAAGGATAAATACAGGCAAAAAAGGGACAAAACTATTCCTGTTTACTGATGCCATGATTGTTTACTTATAAAATCAAAGGAACTAATAAATTAGTAAATTAAATTGACTGAGCCAAAACTTCAGTAAAGTAGAAGAATCTAAAATAAACCTATGAAAAATCAAAAGCATTTCTATATAGCAATAGAAAACGCTAAAATGAAAAGCCCCACTCAAAACAACTACAAATGCAAATACAAAAAACTATCTTAGTGTCCATCAACCAAGGCACACTCAAGACCTATATAGATAAAGAATTACAGAGTGGTCCTTAAAGAAATAAAGAATGAAGTACTGTAGTGGCCTGGCCCAGTCATAAACCCTAAATAAAGCATATTCAGTGATTATGACTATGCCATGCCAATGTAAGTGGCAATACTACATAAATTTACAAATTTAGTGTTAGACCACTCAAACTGCAAATGAATACTTTATAGATGCAGAAAAATAATTAAAAAGTTCATTTGAATGAACAATATAGAATCGGAAGGGAAAAATAATGAAAAAGAAATAAGAATGAAAGGGGAATATACCTCAAAGTATATTCTATATTAGTACTTATCCTAACTGTTTAACAGTCTGGCCAAGAAGGCTATCTTAAACCAAAGCAGACTTCCCAGCACCCACAGCTCCAGCAAAACTCATTTGACTTAAAATAATCAAGATATCCAACGAGAGATTATAGCAGTGACCTCTCCCATCAGAGAATTTCATAAAACGTCATCCAGAAGCCTAAGGGTAATGAGAAAGGGAATCACTTGGCAAAGCCAGCACCAACTAAGGTCAGCCACCTAGCACTATCAGAAAGAAGTCAAGAATACAAGTAGCCTGAAAGACTGTGCATTCAGAGAGGAGAGCAGAGGCTCTCCCAAGAAAACCCCACAATGATCCAAAAACCCTAACTTGGTCAAAAGCCCCTGAGTAAGTACCTTGGAAGTCCCAAGGAGCAGTAGTAGATAGCATGGCTCAGACCAGGATAGCCCAAAATCACAGGGGCTGTTGTAATATTCTTCTAAGATGTCAGAAAAGGTCCTGAATATCTAATACTATGAAGGTCAAAAATCCAGGATGGACTGACCCCAAGAAGTGAAGGATAGTCAAGACATCTAGGCAACCTAGGGAGTAACCACCCCACTGAAAGGATAGCACTGGCTGTAGCCTGAGTAAACAAAGAAAACCCTGATCAAGATGAAAAATCATCACAGATGTGGAGATCCCTCCAAAGGAGAGACAAAGTCCTTAACAACTGCAAGCAGAGACTTATAGGAAAAAGTGGATTTTCTACAAGGACTATGTGAATACCTAGAAGAAATGAAGCAAGTGAAAAAAATAAAATCTCTATAGGAAAGAATTGGAAGAACAATAAATAGTTTAGAGAAGAGGATAGAGAGGGGAAAACTAGAATCTAAGTGGGTATTTCAGATTGCCTTTTAGATAATGAGGGAACTTCTAAACAAGTTATGGTAAAGGACTTAAAGAAATATTATTGCACCCTAAGATATGATAAAAAGACATAATTTCAGAGAATACTAGACTGATGAAAAATGGAGTGATAAGAACCAGGAGAATAAGTTATACAAAGAAAGTAACATTGTAAAGTAAAAAAAAATAGAAGATTTAAGAACTCTGATCAAAGCAATGACCAATCATGTCTCTGTACTTTTCACTGTGTTCTCTGGAACATCATAGTTAACAAATTTGCTTTTATTTTAAACCTTTTCTTTTCTTACTCCCCCTGCCCCATCTGTCTCTCACTGCGATCTGCCTTGTTCCTGATGACATGGCATTTCTCATTACCTTTTCTAGTACCATTTTCACTTTCACTCACACTTTTTATCCCTGGTCCTAATAGAATAGAATAGAAACAATAGAATAATAGAAATAATGGAATAGAAAAACTGCTCTCCAATAGCACAGATTCTTCAACCATCTTAATCATTGCATAATCTCTGCTTCTTTCAGGTTCATTCTGTCCCATTTGTCATCCAAACAAGATTCTGATAGCTGTTATCTATTAACTACCAGGGCACTCTCTTTTCCCCAATGAGTTCACTGCCTAGCTCAAAGTCTTTCTTTCCATTCCAACTTCTGATCTCATACTAGGGGACTTCGCCATACATATTAAAACTCCCTCAACTCTAACTTCTCAGTTCCTCAATGTACTCATTTCCCATGACCCATTCCTCCATTCTACCTCACTGAGACCCTGGATCTTACTATCACCCATAAGTGTTCCACTTCCATGGTCATGAACTCCGAAAATCCCTTATCTAATCATAATCTTTTCTCATTCTCTATTTCCTTCTGCATTCTATTAACACCATTCTTCATTTTCACTGTAACCTTCTATCTTCCCATCCCTCAGTGCTTTCCCAGTCCATCACATTTGCACCAGTAACAACCCTATCCCTTTCTCATTATGTCTCCTTAAACTCTATACTATCCAGTACACAGGAATCCCCACCATCTGCTGTCTTTGCTCCTGTTCACATGGCACTAAATGGGCTGGAAAAATCTTAAAATTGTGCTGACTGGGTTCCCTAACAAGTTTCCGTTATATAATCTCAACTGGACCCTCAACGAAGCAAGATAATCCTTTTACACCTTCCTGATTCACTATCCCACTCTCTAGAGTGTCTATTCCAAACCTTTTCACATCTCCTCAAGTGTATCACAGCACCTCCTTCACTATGCTCTCAGCTTATATTTCACTGGAAAAAAAATGAGACTATTTATTGAGAGCTTCCTTTCTCCCTCCTCCTCATTTCATACCACTCAAATGTCTTTCCCTGCAAATATTCCTTTACTTCTACTTCACATGAAGAGGCATCCCATCTCCTTGCCAAGGTGAACCCTGATACAAGTACCCTTCATCCTATTCATTCATGTTTTCTACAACATATTGCTTCTTCTACCATCCCCACTCCCTTATCAATATTATATTTTCCCATATCTATTTGCTATTCCCTGTTGCCTATAATTATGTTTAAGTCTTTCCAATTCTTTACTAAGGTTTCAAATTCACTGGCCACTTTATACATATAGCATAACCTAAGCAAATTAAAATGTAATTGGGAAATGTTTAACAAAATAGATAAAAATACAACCCAACATTGATAATGTTAATTTGTGGGTTTCTAAGTCAACATATGGCCTGCAGGAATCATTTCTATTTGAGTTTGACACCACTTCTTTACAAAACTGTCCCTTGACCTGAGCATGTCTTCTAGCTACCATCCTAGTTCCTCACCCTTTCCTGGCTAAAGTACTCGAGAAAGTCTTTTACAATCATGGCATCCTCTCATTTTTTTCTAAACTTTCTGCACTTTCCCTTGAAACCTCATCATTCAATTGAAACCATTTCCTTCAAAGGTATTAATGATCTCTTAATTACCAAATCTAATGGCTTTTTCTCAGTTTTCATGCTTCTTGACATCTGCATCTTTTGACAGTTTTTTGACTTTCTTCTCCTCCCTGGGTTTTCATGACATGGTTCTTGCTTGATTTTCTTATCTCTATGACCACTCCTCATTCTCTTTGGATGGATATTCATCCATACTTTCTTTCTCTCTCTGTCTCTCTGTCTCTCTGTCTCCCTGTCTCTCTGTCTCTCTCTCTCTCTCTCTGTCTCTCTCTCTGTCTCTCTCTCTGTCTCTCTCTCTCTCTCTCTCTCTCTCTCTCTCTCTCTCTCTCTCTCT
>NW_027186523.1:1864321-1997994 GCF_028583685.1 Petaurus breviceps papuanus | reverse complement strand
CTCTCTCTCTCTCTCTCTCTCTCTCTCTCTCTCTCTCTCTCTCTCTCCATACATACATACACCTATTCTAACTTAGTGATTTTATTATCTCAAATTAATTTAATTATCATCTCTATACAGATGACGATAAGATCCATGTAACCTGAACTCTAGTTCATATGGACACTGATTTTTTGACATCACAGATTAGGCATAAATCTCAACTCAACATATCTATAACATGTTATCTTTCCCTAAAACCTTCCCTTCTTCCCAACTTTCCTATTACCTTTAAGGACATCACTTCAGTTGCCCAGGATGGCAACCTTGGTGTTCTCCTCAACTCCTCACCTGCACTCACCCCACATATCTAATCTATCACCAAATCTTCTTATTTCTACCTTCATACCTGTTGAATATGTTCCATTTTCTGTATTCACACCTAGTGGAGGACTATTTTATCTCATACTTGCACTGATGCAACTATCTGCTGATTAGTCTCCCTGCTTCATGATTATCCCACTCCAGTCTATCTTCTACTCATTTACCAAAGTGATTTTTCTATAGCATAAGTCTAACTATGTCATACCATTGTTCAATGACTTCTACTAGAAAAGAGAAGGAACTATAGTAAAAAAAAAAAAGATGCCAACAGAAACTTAAAAAAGAGATAAGGATAGATTTTTTTTAATACTGTGCCCATTATCACCACTATTATTCAATGCTGTACTAGAAAGGATAGCCATAGCAATAAGACAAGAAAAGAAATTGAAGGAAGAACAATGAACAAAACTATCATTCTTTGCAGATGATATGATGTTCTACTTAGAGAATCAACTACAAACCTAGTTGAAATAATTAATAATTTTAGCGAAGTTACAGAGTATAAGAAAAACCCACATAAATCATCAGCATTTCTATAAATTGTAACAAAATCCAGCAGCAATAGACAGGAGAAATTCCATTTAAAATAACTGTAGACAAAATAAAACACTTGGGTGTTTTATATTGACATGAGTATCTGCCTGAGAAGACTAACCCAGAAACACATATATGGACACAATTTCAAGACATTTTTCACACAAATAAAATCATATCTAAACAACTGGAAAAATATTAATTGTTCATGGATAGACCAAGACAATATAAAAAAATGACAATTCTATATAATTTAATATACTTATTGAGTGCCATACCAAACAACCTGAAAACAATTTTTAGAGGTAGAAAAATAATAACAAAATTGATCTCAAAGAACAAAAGGTGAAGAATATCAAAGAAATCAATGAAAAAATGTTAAGGAAGGTGACCTGAAAATACCAGATCTCAAACTGTCTAATTAAGTAATAACCATCAAACAATATGGTACTGGCTAAGAAACAGAGTGGCAATCAGTGGCAATTAGGTACACAATACATAGTAGTAAATGACCATAGTAATTCAGTGTTTGATAAACTCAAAGTTCCAAAATTTGGGGACAAGATCTTACCATTTGACAAAATTGCTGGGAAAACTGGAAAATGGTATGGCAAAAACTAGGAATAGACCAACATCTCACACCATATACCAAAATGAGGTTAAAACAGCACATGATAGGGGTGGCTAGGTGGCACAGTGAACAGAGCACTGGCCCTGGAGTCAGGAGGACCTGGGTTTAAATCCAGCCTCAGACACTTAACACAAAAAACAGCTGTGTGACCTTGGGCAAATCACTTAACCCCAATTGCCCTCCCCACCCCCCAAATAAAACAGCACGTTTTAGACATAAAGCGTGATAACACAAGCAAATTAGGAAAGCATGGAATAGTTTACCTGTCAGATCTATTGATAAGGGAAGAATTAGATTAGAAGGAAAGCAGAAAGCTAGAGGAAAAACTGTTTATAGCAAGTATCTCTGTTAAAGCTCAAATACAGAGACCTGAATCATTCACCACTTAATAAATGGCCAAAGGATATGAACAAGTAGTTTTCAGCACCCCCCCTAAAAAAAATATCAAAGCTATCTATAGTTATGTGAAAAAATTCTCTAAAACACCATGATTAGTGAAATGCAAATCAAAATAACTCTGAGGTACCATCTCATACCTATCAGACTTGCTAATATGACAGAAAAGGAAAATAACAAATGTTGGAGGGAAGATGGCAAAACTGGAGGGAAGTCAGGAAGATAACACTTCCTGACTCCAGGCCCAGAATTCTATCCACTTTATCACCCAACTTCCCCTAGCAATATCAATACTTGATCTATATCCAAAAGATATTAAAAAAAGAAAAAAAGAAAAAGGACTTATTTTTGCAAGGGTATTTATAGAAGCTCTTTTTGTGGTAGCAAAAAGCCTGGAAATTGATGGGATGCTCATCAATTTGGGGAATGGCTAAATAAACTGTGATAGATGATTGTAATGAAATACCATTGTGCTATAAGAAATGATGAGCAGGATGCTGTCTGAAAAACCTAGAAAGCTTACATATGATGGCAAATAAGCCTGGGAAAAGGAAGGTGTCTCAACTTTTAAAGAATGTATAGGTCATTTTTATTTCCTGCCAAAAAATGAGTCAGAGAAAATACTCTTTCAGCCTCAGAGCAGAACAAATCAAAGAAATCATTTATTATAATAAATGGTATAAATTTTCCCATTAAAAGAAAAAAGAGAATGCCTTAAAAAATAAAAAATTAAAAAAATTTAAAAAAAATGCTTAAAAAAATAAAAAATCAACATGTTGCCCACAAAAATACATTTATTGCAAAATGATGATGCTAGATTCAAATTAAGAAGTTAGTCCTTTATGCCTCTACCATCTTCTTGCTTGTTATCATATGCATACCATTCCTCCTGCTTAACTCTACTTTCCAGCTATGAAAATACAATCAAATCAATACTGCCATTGAATCTGAAAACCAATGCACCTCATTTTTAAATACCAAACTAGCATAGGAGCTAGAGGCAAGACCCTGCTTCACTAGGGCTACACACCTGGTGACCTATACTTTTTCCCTGTCCTTTACTTAGTCATGGTAGTTTGCTGAATTTTAGCTCTGGAAAAAGACTTCATAGTTATACCAATTCAATTTCATCCAATTATATCTGGCCCACTGTTCTAACCTAGAGCTTTTTTACTTCTTTTTTTTTAATCTTGTCATAGATTCTAACTATTCCCTTTAGTGAAGCAGGACTGCATAATAGATAGAGAACTGGCCAAGAAGCTGGGAAGACCTAGCTTCAAGTCTTACTTCTGACATACTACCTACGTGAACCTGGTCATGTAGCCTGTGTTGCTCTAGGTAATGTTTTAAGCCCATAAGATGCAAAGAAGGTGCTGCCCACATTGGTAGAGGGAGTTTCCTTACTTTGGGGTTCTTTATACAAATGAAATCATAGGTCCAGTCCCTCTCCCAATGCTGCCAGCTACAAATTTGATAAAAATCATAAATATGACTTCATGAAAGTAGATCTTCAATAGAAAGATACCAAGAAGGACCTGCCTGATGCTAGTCCACTAGATATCTTTCTCCACATTGATATGATGCATTAATGAGTATCTGTTGAGTCAAACTAAGCACATGTGAATCTAAATATTATCATTGAGTCTGCCTGTCTACAAACTATCTACAAAAATATAATAAGGAAGTGTATGACCCTTTGATAAAACTAGGCAAACTACATCTATAATAGTCCCTTGATTTGTCAAAAACATTTTTAAAAAGTCCAAAAATGTCAAAAACAAGCTTAATATGGCATGAGCATATTTTTCTTTGTAATCACTGCATCGCTTTCTAGATTCTAAAAAACTATCCAAGAGAAACCATTTATTCTAGAATTTTCTCCAAGAACTGAAGTGACATTAACTGGTTCAAAAATTATATCCCTTTCTTTTGACATTTGGAATAAAATTTGCTGAACCATAGATGGTTTCATGAGCTACTGTACACCACTTCCCACACAAATTAAAAATCATCATCACAACATTTGGTAATTAATCTCTCAACACCTCAACATCTAACAATCCTTAACTGGATCTGTACTTGAAATTCTTCCAAGAGAGTTTTACCTTTTCTGACATAGCCTTTGAGAGACATCACAGTAGAATTTCAGTGGAAATGCTTACTCAAATTACTAAGGATAGGTACATCTAAAGATCACAGTAAGAGTCCAGGGTAAAGAATTATGAGAACTGTCATAACTTACTTTATACCTCACACGTGTCATGATATCATAATAAGAACTCCCACTGTGTGCACATAAATTGTAGTTCATCTATATCTTAGTAGACCTTTTCTACAACTTAGGAGATGATCTGGTTACAATAAGCAGCAATTCATTTTTGGCAAGACAAATAGTTCCAAACATATTTTATTGAAATGTTTCTCTGAGTCGAACTAGTTTTAAAATTAATAAACCAGAATCCCTACTACCATACACAGAAGCATCTATCATATATCCAAGTTTATGATTGGACTTTTTTTTAAGGGTGTTGTGTAGGTACCCGTGGAACATATGATGGCAAATAAGCCTGGGAAAAGGAAGGTGTCTCAACTTCTAAAGAATTTAAAGGTCATTTTTATTTCCTACCAAAAAATGAGTCAGAGAAAATACTCTTTCAGCCTCAGAGCAGAAGGAGAACAGAAAAGTGCTTGAAATGGACAAAGTATATGGCTTTCAAAGTGAAATGATTAAATAAAGATATGCTAGTAGAGCGAATTTAAATGAGAGAAGTGCTGAAATTGAGGGGAACATTCAGAACATTAAAACTAGAAAAGCTTTAGCCATGTCTGCCAGGAAAACCAAGTTGCATTTTTCAATTTTCTTAGAATTTCTTCATGTGGATGACATCCTGTGAGTGAGGATTCCATTAGCACACAATCTAACAGAAGCTGTATATAGCAGAATGGAGAAAGAATAACCTGGTCTGTCTGTTCTGATATTTTAAAATGTGCTATGCTCCCCTTGTGTTGCTGAATATTTTTATTCATGGAGATGTGATTTTTTTTTGAAACTGCGGGTTTTTCTATTGCCTTTTGAATCATAGATATCCAACTTACTCTCTTTAGTCTGAGCAAAGTTTTCTTAAAAAGATAATGCCAAATAACAGCATAACACATTCCCAGATTCATTGAGTTAAAGCTCAATATCCTGACATTTTTTCCTAGAATAGACAATCAAGAGAATCAGTAGACCACAAGGATTCCCTAAAACGTAAGGACAAAGGAAGAAAGGTTAAAAGTAGATTTGGTGGTGTTGGTCTTAATACACTATTTCTATGGTGGTTTTGGAGGCCTGTGTGTCACATCCCAGAAATGTAGCAGAATCTGACTGAAAAGTGCTTCCTTTAAGAATCAAAGGGGACAGGATCCTTTACAGCTATTGACAAACCAGATAGATCGTATCAGTCTTAACCCATCTGGTCTCTATTTGACTTTGACCTCTATCTATGCCTTGCTTTGGTTTCAGAGCCTTGTTTCTGTCTTCAGATTTCCCTTGGGTCAGTGACCCAACTGATCCCCACCATACCTCTAAACCACAATCCCTTCACTAAGCATCCCTTAGTGTTCAGATTTGCTTAATAAAGTGGTTTCTTCCTATCTCTTCTCTTCAGTTGGGAAGACATTAACTATGTACCTTGTGTAAGGTATAATTATGGGGAGAAGAAAATGACAAATTCTCCAATATCTTTGCCAAGAAAACCCCAAAAGGGGTCACAAAGACTCAGACAAATCTGAAAAATCATTAGATAACCGCGATTCCTTCTGCAGGCACATATCAAGCCCTTTAAGACCCTGACCCCTCAGCTAGACTCACTGTTAACCCTGTCAATTAAAATTCCTTCTTTTGGGTTATGACTCTATAGGGTTTTATTTATTAAGTTGGAGAAAATTTCTAGAAGAGTTGACTACTTCTGGGTTAATACCAATGAGCAAGTTTATTAGAATCTGAATGAATTTGGCATGCTTCTGGTAGATTATTTCCCAACTAGAAAAGGAACCAAATCAATAGCTAAGGATGGCATTTCTCTTAAGAAGGCCAGGCCTTCAAAAAACAATGTTCTTTACATGTCTTCCAGCCCCATCTCCACATGATTCTGTATGTGTTTCTGCGTGCAGAAAATTCTACTTGTTCCCTAATGCAATAGAATAGAATCATGTAAACTCAAAATTGAAAGAGTTCACAATCTTCCCAATATTTTCAAATAACTACTTTATCCTTCATGAGTCTTCTTCAGGCTAAATATTTTCAATTCCTTCAAATTGTGCTTTTATGACATAGTTTTCTTCTGTCTTGGTAACTCTCCTCTTGATTCACTTCATAATACCTTTTCTAAAACATAGTGGTCGGAACCGAACACAATATTGCAGATATGGTCTGAGCAAGAGTAAGGTGGAACTTACTACCTTATTCTACTCTACCTTTATAAATGAATTATACAGAGGCAGCATTTTATAGGAGATCAAGCATCAGCCTTGAAGCAAGAACAGTAGACATTCAAGTCCTGCCTCTGACACATGATGACTATGTGACCCTGGACCAGTCACATAACATCTCAGTGCTCTAGGTAACTATTTAAGATTATAAGTTCCAGAGGAACTCTATATGAAAGCACATGTCTCGTGTCCATACATACATACATGGGTACTGCTTGTGTCCCTCATTAGTATGCAAAATCCTTGCAAGTAAGGAGTGTTTCATTCATTGTGTGTATTTGATATTTTTACATGATTTTTGTTTCTAAATATGTCCCCCTCTCTTTTGATTTTACTCATTGAACTTATGTCCTCAGTGCCCACAATAGTGTGTAACACACAGTAATTGCTTTATAGGTATTTATGAATCAAAAACAATATTGAGTGGATACAATATACCAGATACTGTGTTAAAAGTTGGGGATACAACAAATTAAGATAATCCCTGTCCACAAGGATCTTACATTCTAAAAGGAGGATATACACATATAAGGGAATGATGATTAGGAAAGCAAAGAGATGGCTAATGAAGCTATGGGAAAATTGATGGATTCATCCTTTCCAGTAATGGCAACAAGGGATGGGGGACAGGAAGGCACAGAATTGGAGCAAGGTTATGTACGTAGTTGCATGGCAGAAGGATGACTGGAGAGCAATATGGTCAGTCTGGGCCTGGGCTAGAAATATAGAACCCTCACCAAACAGAAGCTCAGGGTCCCAGTGTAGAAGCTAGAGTACAGTTAGGAGGCAGAGGTCTGCAGAGGTTCCCAGATCTTTTCATAGTCACTGTTATCTTTCCAGGCATTTCCCATTTGATACTCAATCTAAAATGTATGCTCTTGCATTAATCTCTATTAAAAAAGGCAATGTATTGCAGTGAAGAGTGCTATAGCTGAAGACAGAAGACCAGGGTTAATATTTGGATTCAGACATTTACTAGATATACTTACTATCTATGTGGCTGCAGGCAAGTAATTAAAATTATTTCAACCTCAATTTGCTATTCGATAAAATGGGAATAACAATAACTAGTCAGGAATGTGCTGGCAAATATTTAACAGCCAACCTTCTAGAGAGAGGGTGGAATTCTACCATATGCGTTTAAATTTAATCTTAAATTTTGCATTTGCACCTCAGAAATCAGCAAACACTACTACTAACTTATTATTTTGTTGATTGTCTAGAAAGTGATGGCAAAAATGCTAATAATGTGATTAAACTTGAAAGTTCATCCTGCTCTATTATTAACATTTTAGTCTTCACAGCCTATAGCGCTGTGGGAAAAATAAACATTAAAGTACTTTGAAAATATAAGTTATTTTATGATTTGTAAATTTTATTTTCAATGATACCATTAAGAAGTTATTATATGTAGCCTCCTATTTTAGCCTACCAAGATAATGTCCCAGTCCAAATTTATTACATAGTCTGGCAGCTTAGCTATCTATACCATCAGCTCTAGCTCCATGATCCTGAAATCCTTCAGTTTTATTTCTGGCTTGGATGGGACAGCTAGGAGTCAGGAAGACCTGAGTTCATATGTGGCCTCAGACACTTAGGTGTATGACCCTGGGCAAGTCACTTAACCCTGTTTATCTCAGTTTCCTCATCCATAAAAAGAGCTGGAGAAAGAAATGGCAAACCACTCCAGTATCATTGCCAAGAAAATCCCAAATGGAGTTACATGGAGTCAGACATGACTGAAACAACAAATTGATGGGGAAAGACTGTAAGGGAGAAAGACAAGGATAAAGTCTTGAGAAGAAGAAATTCTGGAAAGGAGTAAACAATTGAATTTTAGATGGAGATATTTGAGACAATAACAAGATGAAGAAAAAAAAGGATTTACATGGAAAGTGAAGGGGAAAAAGGGATTTAAATGGAAAGAGAAAAAGGGCAATCAATACTCCAGATGTGATTAGATTAGATTAGATAGGGTACAACAAGACCATTATCTTAATCCTGGAGAGTAAACCTCTCTTAATGCAAAGCTTCAACCCCTCACCCTCAAGTACAATTTGCTGCAAGACCTTTGTTTCGCTTTTCTTTCTCTCACTCTTTCAACTGACTTTGCTTCCTCCAGTCCTGTTTAAATAATTGTAATCAACACTGCATATCTTTTCTCTTCCCAACTGTACTTTCTTCTCCTCTATGTTCCATATACCTCTGCAAATGCACCCTTTTCCTTAAGCCTCATGTCTTGTGCGATTCATTGATTTCAACTTGATTTGGTAGAAGAGCTCCCCTTGGCACACTGACAAGTCATTAGCTTCAAAATTATGACACCTAAATTGACCCCAGTTATTAAAAGTAGCAGGACTGTCATGAAGCAGTATATGGTCTGTAAAAGTGGGCAGATGTTCGGGTAGAAGTGCCAGGGGAGCACTAGGAGTGATGGGACAGGCAAGTTGGTTGTCATTTTTTTAAAATTATTTTTGTAAAAATTGACCTTGTTTTGGATTCCTTTCCTATTTCTCTTGTCAGTGCCAAATTTCTGACTGTTTCCTTTTATTATTTAGTGTGGGATGGTGGAAAGGTGGAGAGCTGCCCTCATAAATTTCCCATTTTTACAGAATATTCCCTTCACATGCCTTTTTAAAATGTTAGTTGATAAGTTTCCTAGTCATCTGTGTCAACTCCTTCAGAAAACTCTCATTTTTCTTTTTCATCAAAATAATTTCCCTTTTGGCCCTGAGAATTCAAGAGTTTCATCTGACAGATATTTTCCATTTTTTCTCTTGTGTACTGTTCTTCAAATTTCATTTTTTAAAACTCTTGTGATGGCTTTGTGTACTTAACACTCTGGCCAAACCTTCTTTATACTTGCTTTTCCTTCCAGAGCTTCTGACCCTTTTATGATGTAATGATATCCATAACTTACTACCACCTTCCTCACAAAGTTTCACAAATGCATGTTGTTGAGTTATTTTGCTTGTGTCTAATTCTTCATGATTCTATTTGGGGTCTTCTCAGCAAAGATACTGGAATGGTTTGCTATTTCCTTCTCTAGCTCATTTTTACAGATGAGAAAACTGAGGCAAATAGCATTAAGTGACTTGCCCAGGGTCATACAGCTAGGAAGTATCTGAGACCAGATTAAACTCAGGTCTTCTTGACTCCAAGTCAGACACTCTCTCCACTATGCTACTTAGCTGCCCAAATGAGTATATATTGTAAGCCAATGTTATCCTTGGTTTCACTATATTTGTGGTTGGCAAGGAGATCAAATGTTTATTGGATAAAATGATCTACAGGCTGTTTGATATTATTTTGCCATCATTCTTCTTGAGTTTATATTGTGTAGGAAATAATAACAGTCTATGCTAATGTCCATTCCTTTATCTATTTCCTACTTTTCTTTATCAGTAGCTTATTTGAAAAGATCAAATTAGAGTTGTGTTATTTTACAAATTAGACCTCATCTTTGTCCTTTTTTCCTAGTCTGATGTTGATTATGATCTTGCTCTAACAAATCAAGAGTTTGGATAAATAAAACATGGAGAATATATACCTATTAAAGAAGTTATGATGAATAACATTGGCAATTAGAAATCAGAATCTGAGTCTTATGGATACTTTTTTTAAAAAGATCTCCATCAGATATAAGTAACCAATGATAGCACCCTCTTTCCTTTAAATCTTCAATTCAGCTTTTGTAGAATGTGCCCAAATTGTTCAAATTAACAGGAAATAATAGTTTCCATTATCCAGGAAACACATTTTGTAATGGTAGAATTTCATCTATCTTACTCACTGACTTATTAATTTTTTTTCATTTAAGAAACAGAAAAATAAACAGATTTTACATAAGAAAACAAACTAAAATATTAAATTAGTAAATGATAAATTTAAAAAGACACATGCACAGAGGCTTACAACAGAGCCCTTTCATTTCATTTAATAGTCTCCATTAATTAGGCAAGAGATAGTTTGGCCTTGGTTTTGTGGAGGCTGTTTTCCCTCTCAAAGAAAAGCTGAATAATCACTTCCAAAGAACAGATGTAATTCTGCAATTTGCAAACTGCTTACCAAGACAGATAGTCTAGGGCAAGTGAAGAACTAGGATTATTTTCCCCATTTGGGTACATGCCCAGGCAACACAGGGGCTAAGTTTTAATGACTTTAGATGTAACTTTGGTTAAAAGACTGCTTAGAAAACACCAAATGAGTTTTCTTTTGAATCATTTTTTGGCACTAGATACTAACCCAACATTTCTTAAAATTAGAGATAATAATGGCACCTTTTTACCTGCATGCCTCACTGTATTTATTGTCAAGTCAATTCCCTGATCAAAATCAAAATTTCTATATCTAGAGTTGGAAGGTATTTCAGAGATGCAGTAATCCAATTCCTTCTCTTTATATATGAGGAAACTGAGACCCAGTAAGGTTAAATGACTTGCCTAAATTTATAGAAGTACTAAATATCAAAGGCGAACTTTCAACCAAGGTCTGACTCCTGAGTCAGTTCTCTCTCTCTGTCTCTGTCTCTCTCTCTCTCTCTGTCTCTGTCTCTGTCTCTCTCTCTCTCTCTCTCTCTCTCTCTCTCTCTCTCTCTCTCAAACATTTATTTTATTAAATATTTTCCAATTACATGTAAAAAAATTAATCATTTTTCTAAAATTTTGAATTCCTGATGCTGAATGAAGCGAGCAGAACCAGAACACTGTACACAGTAACAGTAACATTGTGTGATGACCAATTTTGATAGACTTAGCTCTTCTAAACAATGCAATGATCTAAAACAATTACAAAAGAGTTATGATGAAAAATGCTATCCACATCCAGAGAAAAAACTATGGAGTCTGAATGCAGATCGAAGCATACTATTTGCTCTTTTTTTCTTTCTCATGGTTTTTCCCTTTTGTTCTGATTCTTCTTTCACGATATGATCAATGTGGAAATACATTTAATATGATTATAAATGTATAACCTATATCAGATTGCATTTTGTCATGTGGAAGGGGAAGGGAAGGGAGGGGGGACATTTAGAACTCAAAATCTTATAAAAGTTAATGTTGAAAACTAAAAATAAATTAATAAAAACAATTTTAAGATTTTTGAGTTCCAATTCCTCTTCCTTCCTCTGTGAGAAGGTAAGCAATTTAATATAGATTATACATGTGTAATCATGTGAAACATATTTCCATGTTAGTAATTTTGTGAAAGAAAACACAATCTGAAATTAAAATAGAGTAAACAAAAATATATATATACACACACATACTTTGCTTTTTGGAGGGGGGAAGGCAGGGCAATTGGGGTTAAGTGGCTTGCCCAAGATCACACAGCTAGGAAGTGTCAAGTGTCTGAGGTCACATTTGAACTCAGATCCTCCTGACTCCAGGGCTGGTGCTCTTTTTACTGCACCACCTAGCGACCCCACAAAAGTATATTTTAATCTGCATTCATACTCCATCAGTTCTCTCTCTAGAGGTGGATGGCATTTTTCATCATGGGTCCTTTTAATTGTCTTGGATCACTGTCTTGATCAGAGTAGACTAGTCTTTCACAGTTGATCATCCTTACAATATTACTGTTACTGTATATAAAATGTTCTCTTGACTCTATTCCCTTCACTTTTCATCAGTTCATACATGCCTTCCCAGGTTTTTCTGAAACCATTCTGCTCATCACTTCCTATGGCCCAATAGTATTCCATCACAATCACATACCACAACTTGTTTAGCCATTACCCAATTGATGGGCATCCTCTTGATTTCTAATTCTTAGCCACCACAAGAGCCAGATAAATACTTTTGTACAAATACATCCTTTTACCTTTTCTTTAATCTCTTTGGGATATAGACTTAGTAGAGGGATTGCTGGGTCAAAGGCGAGGTACACTTTTATAGCCCATTGGGCGTAGTTCCAAATTGTTCTTCAGAATGTCAGGAGTAGTTTGCAACTCTACCAATAATACATTAGTGTTCCAATTTTTTCACATCCTGTGATGCTATCTCATTTAGTCATAAATTTATGCATAGATCTGACATTTTCCCTGATCCCCTAATTTATGTATTATATCATTATTTATGTCTAAATCATTTATCCATTTTGACCTTATCTTGATATACAGTGTGAGATGTTATTCTATTCCCAGGTTTCTGCCAAATTGCTTTTCAGTTTTCCCACCATTTTTGGTCAAATGTTGAGTTCTTACCCCAAAAGCTTGGATCTTTGGGTTGTGGGTCACAGAATTCCAAACTACAGCAAAAGTCACTGAGACAGTTCCAAGAATGCTCAATCAATTTATTAGGGAAACCAGTGATCCCTAAGCAACTGTATCCAAGACCTTATTCACAGTCAAGGACACCAATGCTTAGGGGCTGAGGTATTTTATAGACCATAGAGATTGCCCGAGAGATCCCCTAGTTCTTAGGAGTTTCCTTCAGAAGTGTATAAACTCCTATGATTGGCTAATCTTCAGAAGCAGAAGAGCTTCCATGATTGGCTGAAGGCAATGCCCAAACACAACCAACTTATCACCAAGACTTTCATAAAGTCATCAGCTACAGGCCATTAACTACAGAAGATCAACTGCAGGCCATCTTAGCAGGGCTTTCCAAAGGTCAGAAGATCTTGTCAACAGTATCTCAAGATTTTTCACAGGTCATAAGACCTTGTCAGCAAGGTCTTGGGTCTTCTGTGGGCCACCAAACACTTATATTTGACCATCAGTATCCAAGGGGACTAAGGAAATTGTGGTTTTAAAGCAAAGGTCACTTCACTTAGGAGTAGCAGTTGTGATTCATAGGGTTGAGGGGTATTGCTAAGGTTTATAAACCTTATTTCAAGCAGAATACACTTAGAAATAGCGGAGGGTAGTACTAATAAATCCTTATAACAGACCTAATACAACATGAATCTAATAAATCCAACACAATTAATATAATCATCAATGCATGTTGAATTAATCATAATTCCCATCCTTACAGCATTAACCAATATAACTAAGCCAAACAATTCTATTTTCCTTCACTTACTGATATAATCACTGGTACCCATTAAATTACAATGATTGAGTAAATACTGATTAAATTGGGTAGGGGTATTCTCACAGTGTTTATCAAACGCTAGATTACTTATGGTCATTTGCTACTGTATATTGGGTATCTAATTTACTACACTAATCCACCACCATTTCTTAGCCAGTATGAGATTGTTTTGATGCTTACTGCAAAGAACTGGAAATTGAGGGGATATCCATCAATTGAGGAATGGGTGAGTAAGTTGTGGTATATGATTGTGATGGAATCCTATTGTGCTGTAAGAAATGATGAGCAAGATGCTTTCAGAAATACCTGGAAAGACTTACATGAACTGAGGCACAGTGGAGTGAGCAGAACCAAGAGAACATTATATGTAGTAATAGCACTATTGTATTGTAATATTGTACAATGATAAACCATGAATGAATTAGCTATTCTAAGCAACACAAAGATCCAAGACAATTCCAAATTTGATGAAAAATACTATCCACCTCCAGAGAAAGAATGATGGAGTCTGAATGATGATCAAAGCATACTATTTTTTCATTTACTTTATTGGCAGGGGGGAAGGGGAGGAATGTTTCTTGTGTTTTCTTCTATAAAATGATTATATGTAAATGTGTTTTACATGACTTTACATGTATAACCTAAACTGCCTGTTGTGGGGGTGAAGCAGAGAGAGGAAATTTGGAACTCAAAATTTTTTTTAAATGTTAAAAATTGTTTTTACATATAAATGATAAAATAAAATATTTACATTCAAGGAGGAAAAAAAGACTAATAGATCCATTGTTTTAGTATAATGAAGGAAGACAGCTAGTTTAAAAGTAATCCCAGAGTGAAGAAAAATAAATTGGTATGTAGTCTGTATTTTAAATTTACCTAAAACTTAATAACTGCATCTTGTTAACCCTTTCTTGACCATGAAAAGAGGAAAGCTTGTTTAAACCAGGGAACAATGTTAAAATGAGTAAAATTTAATTAAGGTATTGAAAGTGAGATTTTATAGCACAGAGGTGCCTGTGAGGAGAGACACCCCACCCCCACCACTGCCTGGACTCAGGCCCTGTGTCGTGAACGATGGGGATACATACTCACAATGACCTAAAGAGGAGAAGTAGCAAGGAACAAAAAAGCTTTGGGAAGCTTTAAGTGGATTTTTCAAAGCCTTATATAACAAAATTAATTGTTTAGGTAACTTAGAAGTAAGGTCATAAATGACCCAAAAAACACCAGTTTTGCAAGTAATTGAGGTTGTTTAAAATGCTTTTTGCTAAATTACAAAGGAGAACTACAAGTGAAGATTAGTTCTTTAGATAATTTAGGATATCATTAGGAAATACAATACTCTGCCCTGAAAGACCATTTCAGGGGTGTATTCCTCAGTCTTTAGAATCTCATGAGCACCAAAGTAAGGGGATAGGAATGCAAGGTCACTACTTAGGCCAGGAGTGGGCAACCTGCAGCCTCGAGATCACATGTGGCCTTCTAGGTCCTTGGGTACAGCTTTTGACTGAAACCAATTTTTACAGAACAAATTCTTTTATTAAAGGGTTTTGTTCTGTGAAGTTTGGATTCAGTCAAAGGGCTGTACTTGAGGACCTAGAGTGCCACATGTGGCCTCAAGGTCACAGGTTCCCCACCCCTGACTTAGGCTCTAAAGACTTTTCTCCTTGTCTGTTACCCAGTTGAAACTGAAAAGTTCCAGAGAAATGTAAGAGGATGGGACTAGGTTATGAACATGAAAAGAACTGATTTGACTATCTGGGTGATTTCTGAAGGAAAATAAAAAGTTTATGGAAAGGTAAAAGTGCTACCAAAAGATTGTTAACTCTGGGCTCTAAATTGTAAAACACAGGTGCCTGATAGCCCAGAAAAACTGAAATTCTGATTTTGTGGTTATAAATCCAGATTCGATTTGGTTGAGATTTGCCCTGTAATAAATTATGTGATGAAATGGGTTCTCCTCTTAATTGTGAGATGAAATGCAAAGAAAAAAAATGCTGAAACAATGAATGGTTTAAGGAAACCTGAGTTATACTTAAGTCTCAAAAATTCATTAGCTGTGTGATCCTAAACATTACATTATCTTTTTATCTCAGTTTTCTGATATGTAAAGAAGAAAATAATAATGGTACCCACTTCCTAGGGTTGTTATGAGGATCAAATAATACAATGATTGCAAAGTGCTTGACACAGTGCCTGTAAGAACTATATAAATGTTAAAGATTGTTATTGCTTTTTTGACTATATAATGTGATGACTCTATACTGGATGGAGTGGCCCAGTATGGAACAATCAGATTCCTTTTTAATTCAATGGGGTTTATTTGCTGAATTATTCTCTATCTTATCTGAGAGAAGATAATTTGGAAATGCATTTGACCAAACTGATGCCATCTGACTGGTAATAAGGTTTATTTCATCTTTTAAATACATGGTATTGTGTATGTTATTGTGTTTTCAAATTTTTTCTTATTTTGTGGGATTTGAAAAACCACTGTTTCAGAAATGTGGTTAGATAAATAACTTCTCTTTTAATCTGGATGCTGTTAGATTACAAATTGAGCTGTTAAAATAATGTGATCAAAATAAACATTTGAAAACTGTTCAATATTTAATGTGGTATATTTTAGGTGGATGGTGATGGTAATGGTGATTTACTGTTTTTTGGGGAAAGCTGTACAGACCCCTTAAGATATTCTTGTCTAGTAGGTCACTTGAAACTTTGTATTCAGACAGGGTCATAAGATCTTATCAGGCCTACTGACCTTGTGTTGCAAAATCTAATATACTGAAATTTGAGAACCTAGAACTGAGAAAATGGACTCCCTTTTTCCATTCCTTGTCAAAGGGGAGGGGAGGGATTGATGAACTTATTATAATAAAGAGTAAGTTTTCATTTGAAAATTGTTGGCTATCACTTATAAAAATTATGAAAATGTATATGGTGGTTTAAAGATGTAACTTCAATATATTGTCTCAACCATCAGGTATTTGCTATATGTCTGAAACCCATTATGTGGATAGTTTTAATTATGAGTAAAATATAAATCCCATGTAACTATTAGGGAAACATGAGAAAACTAATAATTCAAGGCCTAAGTTAGTGAAATTTTGCTATTTGAGGCAAACTCCTGATATTGTTTTAAGTTTGATTTCAGGTATGATTGGTTGAAGTATTATTTGGTCAGTTAACCAAAGAGAAAATGACATGTGTCTGAGAACTGCTACAGGTGGATGTTTGTTATGGGAAAAGTAGAAGGGACAACCTTGGCATGGCCTCTTGACTCAGTTTCCCCATTGTGCTATTTTCTTTTGAAAAGGAAATTTCTCCACCTGGGTAAGACTTGGCCTGCATTTTGATACCCTGCAAATGATATGGAGCTTTACTATATGATCAGCTATTAGATTTGACTCATTCCTGAAATCAAAGAGAACTAGGGGAATTTTTCCCTTTATGGTATGTGTCAAGTAAGTCTGTGCCCTCGAGGGGACAAGTCTTGACCTTGTTATAACTAAGTTTTAAGTTTATAACTAAGTTTTAAGTTTAAGTAATGAGGGATCATTTTTCTTTCATAGCAAATTTCTATAATCAGGGCAGTAGAAGTGAACAGCAGACATGTTCTAAATACAACGCTAAATATATTAATAATCTGATATCCAAACATCTGAGTTAATATAATAGGAGGTGAATATGAAAAATATTACCATTTTAATCTGAATTTGTTGTTAAATGTTAATAGAGGGATGACAGCCTCCTAAGGGGAAAATCAGACTAATAAAACAAAGATATAATGTAAAAATTTTCTAATTAATTGGAATAGTAAATTTTGAGAAAGCAATAGGATAAGACTGTTTTCTTGAAGAACTACATACAGATGAGTATGATTGACTTCCAAACATATCTAGTACGGGAATTCTGGTGTTATGTTTTAGTATTAAGTACTCAAAATTGGATTAAAGATTTTACATGTAAATTGCATTGATAGTTATAAAGAAAGTAAAATTCATATGAAAGTGTCTGTCCAATAATTTTAAAAGACAGAACACATTTTCCAAGTCAGGCCCTTAGTATTACTTTTTTTTTTTTAAGATTCTTCCTTCACCCTGCTGATAACAGTTGAGAGGTGGAGGATTGTCTATATCAGGTACAGGGTTTTAAGTAAAGAAAGAAACATCAAGTGGTACATAAAAACTGAAATTCTCTGAAGTTCCCTGTTTAGAAAATCAAATTTAAGAGGTTGTACTAAATTGTATTAAGTCTTGTTACTGGCAGATTTAAGCAGAATTACCAATGAATCTCTACACAAGACTTGGAACCAGAGAAGCAGAGCCCTTTAGAGCCCTTCTGAGAATAAGGCTTATTCCAAAATGTCCAGGAGAATATGTTTCCAAGGAACACACAACTACACAGGACATCTGGGATTCAAGACAAAATTGGACATTGGGACAATGTGATTTAATATTGATGATCATTATCGTATTGCTTTGGTCTTTTGTTTCATGTTGTTTCTGTTTGTTGCATTTCCTTGGTAACATGTAAATCTTTCCTTTCAAAATTAATCCACTGTGAACTCTCTGAGTAATCTGAACTATAGCTTGACTTAGTTTACCTATAGATGATGTTTAACAAGTTTATACAGCATCATTATTATTCTTAAACTCTGTTAGTAGTTGTACTAACGTATGTGAGAAGATGCATTCCAATGGTCTTTTCTTAGTATAGAATGTTGATAATGAGCATGAGAACATTAAAAACCTTATGAATTTGTTATTTATAAGTGATCCCTGGGGAGACTAGGCCACCCCCCCCATGAGTAAAAGGGGAGAATTAAGAGAATTGTATGAACAAAACTGACTCAATTTTATAAATGATTCCATTTTGAGTCGTTAAAGTTCATTGTCCTATACATTCCATCTGTTTCCTAATCATGACTACTGAGTGACATACTGTTTCATATCTAGAAAAGTCCCCCTGTTCATTCCTCCACCCCTCAACTTTCAAAACTCACTCATCCCCCCTCTCAATTTGGAAAACCTGTAATTTTTCAGGTTTACATCCTGTTAATCATTTCTCTTTTAATGAATAAAAATCTGTCTTCCCCTGTATTCAGAGTCTAGTGTCAAGTTGAGGAGGCCTGGCCCTGATGTGTTATACAACTAGCATGCATTACTTAATAAATCAATATGCTTAGAAGCTTGAACCTTTATTTCCTCAGTTATTTCAGATCTCAGCCATCACAACACTCCAGAATTAGATTTCAGGCATTGAAGTTGTTTGGAGGGGAATATTGGGAAAATTCAGCTAAGTGCTTTCTCTACTCCACCATCTTGGCTCCCTTCCCTTTTTAATATACATTTCTTTCCTTAGTAGTTTACATAATTTTTTCACATACTCTATACTACCACAAAGCTGTAAGTAGGAATGTAATAAACAAGACAGTCACTGTCCTAAAGGGCCTTAATTTCCAATGGGAAGGATAACATAATAAAGGAATGCTGAGGGGGAGGTTGTGACAGTATCTCTACTTCTGGGGCATGTGGAAGCCTGATAAGGCTAAAAGTTTACCTATTAGCACTAAGAGATACAGCAATATAATCGAAGTTTCCAGTGGAGTGTAGATGGTTGGAGAGTAGAGTCATAAAGTAATTGAAATGTCCCACCTTTTGAGGGCAAAGTTTATTTTGTTTCTGCTGCATATCTAGTACTTATCACAAAAAAGGGTTTATTAATCAGTTATTTAATTTAATTAACTTATATATTACCTCTATTATGCAGTATGAAAAATATTACAAGGTATTTTTAAGATGATACACAAAAAGAAAAAAATTATGATTCAACATGAACACTGAAAAAATTATCATTCTTTTGATACTCTACATGTTTATTGATTTTGTTTTTATTATTGGTATTTTTATTGATTATTGGTTTTGTCTGGTTGCTGTTATCTTGGATCAAGGGAACTATTGTCTAATGTAAACAATATGGGAAATACAGGTTCTGGTCAAGGTCTTCATGAAACTATATGAACATAAGATATTTAATTCCATTAAACTACCTAGGTAAAAAATAAAATAAAATAAAAACTTGTTCCTTACAAATTTCCAGGACACCAAATTTCCAGTTCATTACCACCATAAGAAAGAGCTGCTACAAATATTTTTACACATATTGGTATTTTTCTTATTTCTTTGATCTCTCTGTATTTTAATCTCAATAGTATCAATAGGTCAAAGGGTATGCATGGTTTAGTAACTTTTGGGGCATAGTTCAAACTGTTTTCTGGAAAGGCTGGGTCAATTCAAAGTTCTACCAATAGTACATTAATATGCCTGTTTTCCCACAGCCAATTTGTCATTTTCCTTTTTTGTCAGCTTTGCCAATATGATGGTTGCAAGGTGGAACCTCAGAGTTGCTTTAATTTTCATTTCTCTAATTATTAGAAATTCTGAGCACATTTTCCATATGGTTATTGATAGCTAAGATTTCTTCCCTTGAGAACTGCCCATTCATATCCTTTGGCCATTTATTGATTTGAATTATTTCCTCACATATCTTAGAAATGAGAACTTAAGCAGAGAAACCTGGGGCAGTTAGCTGTTACAGTAGATAGACCACTGGGTTTGGTGTCAGAAAGCCCCTAAATTCTATTCTGACCTAACTGGGAAAGTCATTTAACCACTGCCTAAGACTGGAGAAGGAAATGGCAAACCAGTCCAGTAATTTTTGCCAATAAAATCCCACATATGGACAGTTGTTTCAATGTGTCAGGAAGGGTCAGACACAACTGAATGACAATAATGAACCAAGAAACTTATTATTGCAGATATTCTCCCCTAAGTTAACTGTTTCCGTTCTAATCTTAGTTGTAGTGGGTAGTTTCTTCTTTGCTCCTCTAATTTACAATTTAACTTACTGGATAAGTCATGTATCTGTTCAAAGTTTAATTTGGTATATGATGAAGTGTTCGTCTAAACTTTATTTCTGCCAGACTGCTTCCCAATTTTCCTAGTAATTTTTGTTGAATATTGAGTCCTTCCTCTAATACTTGGTTTCTGGGTTTATTAACAACTTGGTTCTTTCTAGGAGGTTTAATTTTTCTTTACTTTTTCAGTGTGTGCATTAGTAGTGAAGTGTGTGCAGGTATTGCAGTGTGTGAGGGTATTGCAGTGTGTGCGGGTAGTGAAGACTAGAAATTAAATATATGTGAATTGAAAATTTAAAATTTAAGTTGAAAGCACATTTATGAAATAAAAAATAAGTAATTATTAAAACTTTCACATTTTTAAAAATGCCTCCAAAAGGCCAAGCTGCTATTGCATTATTATGGAATCATCTGTCAGATTTACAAATATCCAAGTTCAATGCTGGGCATCTAAACAACAATATTGAATCATTTGGTCCGAGATCCACATTGTAACTTTGCATAGCTGCCTTTGGAAATTGATCTTTAAAAGAAAAACATGTGCAAAGTGGGACCATTCAACTTAGTATTAGAAAAATCAACTAATGAACACCTATAAAGAATTCTCTTTTGTTTGCAAGGCTTAGAATTAGCTTGACTCAGTGACATGCTACTGGCTGGAATTTCCTTCTGTAAGTATCTGATTTATAGTCTTATAGTCCTTCAATTCCATGGGTTTGGTTTAGCTTTACCAGACTGATTAGACATTTAGAGTTTGGCAAGCCCTTTGGCGTTTCAATCTATTCTGAACTAAAATCAATTTGCCCTCTTTGAAAACATGTGGCAATATAAATCAGGCAATACAGTTCACTCTTTAAACATAATAGGAACTTGTTCCATTTTTCTGAGTGAGAAGGGCCATAACAGTTTTCCCCAGTTTCAACAGCATCATTGTCGTATTACAGGCACTTTGACAAGTATGTGATTCATCCATCCAAATTTAATAAATGAAGAAAACAGAGAGAAAAATAGGTTAAATAATTTGCTAAGATTTAGGATCGATCACAGAGGAACTCAGGAGGAAAGTAATGTAGAGAATTCTTAGCTCCTGAATAAGCAGCCCATCCTTCTATTTATGATGTAGCATCACCAAGATTTGATGCATAAATTAGACACTCCCACATGTCCAAACCAAACCAAACAAAATCTTTGCACCCACATGATGTCTTTTATACAAAGAAACCTGAAAAATCTCTGAGCTTTCCTTTTTAATTTCAATGTCATAAATAATTACCAGGAAGTAATCTTTTAAAATATGAGAAAAAATTAAAGTAGGAAATAAAATAATTTTTGAAAATATGTAAGGTAACCTTTAAAAAGTAAGTTTTAAAAATATTTTTCTAGAGTTCTGAATTTTTTAAAGGTGCTCTAACCTCAAAATGAAGAGCAAGGGAGTAAAATTATTTATGTATAACCACCAAGTTAGACACTGTAGGAAGCATACAACACGGGGAGAGGAATAGAAGTAGAGATACCAAGAAATGCGTAGTAGATAACATGCAAGAAAGGAGCTGACAATGAAACTCTTGTGCTCAGGTATTTATACACAAAAGCATAATTGTAGTGTACTAGAGATACTAATTCAAGAAGGTAAGTTTGACATCATGGATCCCAGAGAATTTCATAACTGTAATATAGCTCCACAAGAATATATATTATTCAAAAGGAACAGGATAGGCTAAAGGGGTGGGGGGTAGATGTGGGGGGAAATGAGAATAGCATTATGTATTAAGATGTATGTGAGGAAAATTAAGAAACAGTGGGGAAGCATGGTGATAATCAATAAAGAAACAGAAACAGTGTTGTCATAGAAATATACACCTGTACATAAAGAAGAAACAGAAAAGATGTTCAGGAAACAGATCACAAGCTTGGCACAGTTCCATGACAGAGTATTGATGGGAGAGAGTTCAATTATTTGCACATCTGCTTGAACTCCCTATCAAAGCATAACAGCTAATAATGTCATGACTTGACTTAAGGATAGTTGTATTCTTCAAGAGGCAGAGGTACAAACAAGGGCAGCTTTTATCCTGGACTTGGGCTTAACAACAAGAAAGAATCTGTCTCAGAGATGACAAAAGCAATGGGACTTTGGGAGAATGGTGATCATTCATTCCTGTTTATAATTTGGGGAAGAGAAGAGAAAACGTGGACTTAGCCTGACATTACCTTGGATTTGAAAAGTGCAGATTTCTAAGGCATTTAAAGTAAAGACAGATAGGATCCCATGGACTAGAATTCTACAAGTGCTCAGGAAGGTTCAGAAATGATTAAGAATGAAATTCTGAAGATACAATGGAAAACAATTCCAGTGAGGAGTAAAAGTATGATTTGTCTAAATAGACCACTTTCACCAACTAAGGTTTTTTAATGTACAAAATATGGAAGAAGTTCACAAAGAATGAAAGCCAGAAGAAACAAAAGAAACTATTACAGTGAGAAGATAAGGGACATTGCCACAAAATTTAAAGTGGATGCAAAAAGAATTCAATAAACTTACACATTTGGAAAAATGGAAACAAGGGTAGATAAGTGAGAATGAATAAAAAAATGTCATTTTTTTACCTGCTTAAAAAACAATTCAATGAATCTAGAATAAGAAGAAAAACTTAAAGAGGGAGAAAACTTCATACCAAATATCATATATAATATAATTACAAATATATGATTAAGAGTCATTCCCTAATGGATAGTCCAAGGATAGGAAGAGTTTTCTTTTCATTTATAAAATTTTCATTTGTTTTCATTATGAACTTAAACACCAAATAAAGGAAAGACTCCCGTATACAAATTAGAGCATAAAGATAAGATTGTACATGAAACTGTAAGTGTATATTATGTACAGCTTGTTTTTTCTTTAAATCTATAAGAAGTTCAATATGTGACTTTTAAAAAAGTTGTCCTACATTTCTATTTCCTTCTGACCTTCCTTGTGTTTTCATCTGTGATCTAATATTTTTTACTAATATTTTTTTCCTTTTTTTTCCTTCTTTTTGGCAAGCCTTTATCCTAACCCCTCCCCAAGCCCCAAGCCCCAAGCATCCTTAAGATAAAAATCTTTTTAACAAATATGAATGATAAAACAAAATAAATTTACAGATTAGCCTTGTCTAAAAATGTATGTCTCATTCTGCACATTGAGTTCATCACCCCTCTGTCAGGATGTAGACAGCAGGCTTTATCAGTCCTCTGGAATTTTAATCATTCAATTGATAAGAATTCTTAAATTTTTCAAAGCTTTTTTTCCTTAAAATGTTGCTGTCCTGCCTTTGGCACATTCTGGCTGTGGGACTCTGGGTAATTCACTAAACTAGTGGTCCAGGTAATTCTCTAAGGAAGACTATAAATTGCAGAACAATTAATGATCTGCATGGGTAGGAGGAGTTTCTTCATCAGAGAACTTCCTACACTAATGAATTCATAGGTCTGGACAAAAAAAAAAATCACTACTCAATACATTTCCCCTCATACTATAATACATTCCTTTCCAAAACAAACAAAATCCCCGCTAATCAATAAAGCAAGGAAAAAGTTAAGCAAAGTAACCTGATCCAACTACTGGGAATGATGGAATGTATAATATTTTGCACCTATACTCCACTATCTCTCTACACTCTCTCCAAGGCATAAACTGGTGTGGATTGAACTCCCTGGCCTCCCAGATTTTCTCTTCTCTTGGACATTTCCCACATCTCCTTTCAAATTCACAACATCATAGTCTCCAACTTCCTTCACCTAAAGTAGAAAAGAATAAACACTAAGGGAGCTAAAGAGCCAAGGTCTGTATTTATGGCACCAGCTTTCAACCCAAGAGGGAGAGGCCCTATAGTCTTTCCATTCTTAGCACTGTCCTTTACTATATGATTTCAACAAAGGAGCTGAAATTAAGAGTGGAGGTCCAATCAAGACAGAAATGCAGGCTGACTAAGACCTGTTGAAGGTGTCCCTGTTTTTGATTTTACAATTGCTGCCAAAGAGGATGCTGTCCACATAGTCAACAGACTAGGATCAGTTATAAAATAATTATACATGTTCCAAAGTTTCTAAAAGGCACTTATATTACACATCATTACAACTCTCCCGGAAGCAGGTTCCCCAGTCCCTTCCATGTTTGGAATTTTATCGGTCGATAACACACTCTGCCCTGGCTCCTAAGATCTAGGGGTCACAGTCACTTCCCTATCGCCCTCCCCCATTACAATATAATAATACCTAAGATTTATAGAGAGATTTACGTTTTGCAAAGTGATTGACGTATTATTCCATTTGATTCACACAACACTGTGAGTTAGAAACCATTTTTATTTTCAATTTACAGATGAAGAAACTGAGCCAGGTTAAGTGATATGGCTAGGGTCATCTACCTAGTAAATGGCTGAGGCAGGAAATGAATTAAGCTTCTAGCAAACTCAAAGTCTAGCACTTTGATCATTATGCACTTATATACACTCTTCCTACATAAATATGCATTTGCTCATTTGGTCTTTTTCTATTTTACTTTTGGAGGAAATAGTTTCTTTATTCCTTTTAAATAAAGTTCACTTTTTTTTTCAAGTTCAAAAAGAAAATACTTTAACAATGATCTCTCTGAGCCTGGAATTATATCAATTCTCTGTAGTTTCTATATTACTTAGAAAAATATATAATGCATAATATAATTTTATATGCTATTCATATCGTTATACATTATGTAATATAAACACAGGATTCTATGATGTTATTGCATGTCTTAAATGTCATCATAATTTGTCCTAGGCATCAAAAATAACTTTGTAACACTGTTATACTTTTGGATGTCTTTTTCTATATTTATGGTAATGACATTAAAGTATTTACTATAATTAGGTCATTTGATAAAATTATAGTAATTACACTGAAAAATGATAGCACATGACTAATGAATTAAAATAGTTTGGAATCACTAATGTAATGTTAAGAGCCTGAGATAATCTACAAAAGCAAGAAAATATGTAATAGAATGTAAACTCTAATAACTTGATTCTCAAGTTCTACTATAAGCAGTGAGGTAGTATAGTGGATAGAGAGCTTGACCTGTAGTCCGTAAGACCCCAGTTCAAATCCAGCTTCAGACACGTACTGGTTGTGTGACACTGGGCAAGTCACTTAACCTCTATTTTCCTTAGTTTCCTCATTTGAAAAATGGGTATAATAATAGGATCTATAGCTTAGTGGTATTGTGAGGATCAAATGAAATAATATTTATAAAGTCCTTTGAGAACCTCAAATAAATAAATGCTAATTGTTATTATTATAGATTATTTCCTTATTAGAAATGAAAGGAAGTACATTATAGTGACATATTATTATAATTAATAAAGCTCCAAAATAATAAAACTTTATTTTTTGAACAAAAACAAAATAGGCAGGACTAAATCATAAGTCAAAAAGTCCTACCTAGTGCCTACCATAGTACGTGAGGTGATCTTTATGTCATAAGCTTCTCTTCAGTTTCTTAACATTTCACTTCTATTCTTACCATACTAGTGAAACTCTACTTTCAAAGTTACCAATAACTTCTCAACTGCTCAGCCCAATGATCTCAGTTCTTTCTCTTCAATGCTCTCACCAAACCCATCATGATCTCCTCCAAACTTCCTGCAATGATCATAGTCACTCCAATTCATAACCTTGGAGGTATATTTGCCTCTTTCCTCTCCATCATCTATATACATTCAGTTGTCAATTCCCCTTAATCTAACTTGCACAACATCTTTTACATGCATTTCCTTTTTGCCCTTTTTATAGCTAAAACCTTACTTCAGGCCCAATCATTTCTTTTTGCCTGTACCATTTATTGTATTACCATCCAAAGTGATCCTTGCTTTAATACCTTCTGAAAATTGTTTCTCTATACAGCTGGCAAAATAATCTTCCTAACTCATTCTTTTTCTCAAAAATCACTGCCCATAACAGTGGTGTCAAATTCAAATAGGAACAGGGCACCAAACCTTACATCAGGATCCCTGCAGCACCATATTGACTTAGAAAAAACATATATTAACATTATATATAGTCTATGGCATTTATTTTGTGAAATACTTCCCAATTACATTTTAATCTGGTTCAGATCACACTTAGGAACATTACAGGTCCTGTCCATGTTGGACACTTCTGGCATATAGGATAAAATACAAATTCCTCATTTATAGGTCTCTAATGCTGGCTCCAATCTATTTTTTTTAGTTTTATTTTATGTATAAATCCTTTATATACTCAACTTTTCAGGCAAAACGGACCATTAGCTATTCTCCGTACTTTATATATTGCCCCTACACCTCTTTTATATTTTCACAATTCATCCCCAAAGCCTGCATTGCAGTTCATTCCTATCTGTTTTTCTTATCGTTAAGTGCTGGCTCATCTGAGAAACTATCCCTGACTCCCCCAGGCAGAAATATCTTTAGGAAGTTTTATACCTGGTGTAAGAAGCAAAAAAAAAAAAAAGGGGGTGTTATCAACAGATCTTAAATATGTTTATCCCTGAACATGATCACAGGGGATGAGGAACCTGCGGCCATGAGGACACATGTGACCTTATAAGCCCCTGGATGCGGCCTTTTGACTGAG
This sequence comes from Petaurus breviceps papuanus, assembly GCF_028583685.1. Classification (NCBI taxonomy): domain Eukaryota; kingdom Metazoa; phylum Chordata; class Mammalia; order Diprotodontia; family Petauridae; genus Petaurus; species Petaurus breviceps. The sequence goes on along the minus strand of NW_027186523.1, from coordinate 1,971,008 downwards.
ACCAAGTTTCACAGAACAAATCCTTTTATTAAGGGATCAAAGAGCAGCACTTGAGGACCTAAAGAGCCACATGTGACCTCAAAGCCGCAGACTCCCCCATCCGTGATTCCAATTCAACGCTTAAGTGCTTCCTAAGCACAAGGTACCATGAGTAAGTGAAGAGATAAAAACAAAACAAATAAATCTCAAAGTGGTCTGGGCCCTTTAGGAGGTTATGTTCTACTGGACTAAGATGAGGAAGGAGGACATACCTTGCGAACAGGTAAGAAAATACTTGGTAATTTGAGGAAGGCGAGAGATGTAACTACCAGGCAGATCAGGGATGTCTTTCTGTAGGAGGTTTGTAATGAGCTAAGAAGTACTATAAAGAGTCTAAGCAGCAGAGATAAAAGTAGAATGCCTTCCAGGCATGGTGAACAACCTTCTGTGCAAAGACAGAGGCAAGAGCTGGAAACCAAGCTGAGGCAATAGAAAGTATGCCAGTTTAGCTGAAAAAGAGTGTGAAGGGAATGATGTACAGTAAATAAGCCCAGAAAGGAAGACTTGAGTCAGATTTTCAAAGACTTTATAACTAAATTGGGTGTGTCATATCCTATAGGTAATAAAGAGTCATTAAAAGTTTTTGAGTATGGAAGTGACATAATTCAATTTGTGCACTGGAAAAAATTATTTGGGCAGCTATGTGGAAGATGAATTTGGAGAAGAGACAGAAAGCTGGGAGAACAATAAGGAGATGTTTCAAAAGCCCAGTTTAGAGATGATGAAAGATTCAACTGGCATTGTGGTCATGTGAATGGAAAGAAGGGGACAGATTCGAGAACTATCATGGAGATAGAAACTAAGAGACTTGGCAACTAATTGCACATGGCAGGTGAGGGATGGGAATGGTTGGTTGTGAAATTTGTTGAGCAAGGTGTTACACTACTCAATAATAATACATTAGTTTGAAGAAAGAATTTGTCTCTCACATAGGTCACTTACAAAGCTTCCACTCTAGTTCAGACCCTCATCACCTCTTGTCCAGACTATAGCAATTGCCTTGTATAAGGGTTTCCTCATTTCAAGTCTCTCCTCATCCCCATCTGCACTCTACTCAGCTGCCAAGGTTATTTCTAAATCAGAGGTGTTAAACTAGGTGGGCTGCAAGTGACCCACAAAACTTTCAAATAGGCCCACACAAGATTAAAATGTAATTGGGAAATAGTTAACAAATAAATAGAAGATAAGTAATATTAATTTGTGGCTTCCTAATACATGGTCCTCAGGGATTTTCTATTGATTTGACACCACAATTCTAAAGGATACCTCTAACCAGGCAACTTCCTCCCACGCCAGGAGGCTCCAGGATCAAATATAAACTCCACTGTCCAACATTTAAAGTATTCTTCATAACCTTGACATTGTGTATATTTCCAGTCTTCTTATATTTTGCTTCCCTCTATATTTCAAATATATATATATTGTTGTTTTTCTGGTTGTTTTTCTATCTCCATGCTAAGTATAATGCCTGACACATAGTAAATATGTGTGGACTAACCTGAGTTAGAATTCACATTCAACTGATTTTTTTTCTTTACTCAAATCCAAAAGAGAAAAATATAAATCAAACAAATTTACATTTCAGATTTAGTTTGAAAATATTTCACTGAACAGCCTAGAGTCACACTAGACCTAGTTTCCTCAAAATTCTACAATTACAATTCAAAACTCTACTAAGAACTTAATTCCATAATGATAATCCCAAGATTTTACAAAGATCTTCATTCATCAAATTAACTTTATGCTAAAATTCTCACACCCTACTTAAGACTAGAAAAATAGACTAATTGGTTTTAGGTGAATTTTTAACAATGAAAATTGAAACAAAAAGAGATCCTCAATTTAAAAAGTTCAATAGAACATCTAGTTCATGAGAAAGGGAGTGTGGCATAATTGATAGAGAGGTAGCCTTGGAACCAAGAAGACCCAAATTCAAGTTTTGCTTCTGACACATACTCACTATATGAACTTAGCTAAATCACCTAACCTACTACAGAAGGTACTGAGCTGCACTGTACAGAGAATTTCCTCTTGTGAGCATTTCCTATGTCAATGAAATCATAAGCCCAGAGTCTATTTTCTTATTTATTAAAATTCTCTTTTATCATATAAACAAAGCAATACTTAGTACTGGCTGAATTGCATTTCCACTTTTGTTAACCCTTAAGACGTAAAACATAAGCATTTTGAGAAAGAAAGTCATCACATGTTTCTACCCCCTTTAGATGAATGTTTAGAGAACTGAAAATATTACTTCAAGGTCTTCCTCAATTTTTGTTCAAAATGTATGATTTGACTGCTCTCTATAAATCATCCCCATTGCCTCTAATCTATAGTTCTAGTCTGAGGTCAACATGAATATTTCACAAACAGGGAAGCTAGGTGGCGCAGTGTGAATAGAGCACCAACCCTGGAGTCAGGAGGACCTAAGTTCAAATCAGCTTCAGACACCTGACACACTTACTAGCCGTGTGACTTTGGACAAGTCACTTAACCCCAACAGCCCTTCCTCCCCCTCCAAAAAGAAAAAAAATATTTCACAAACATACCTTGGAAGAATTGTGCAGCTGAATGGGTTAATCACAAGATATGGAACCTGGTACTTTCAGGTCACTGGTTTGTGTCCAGCTTAAGTCAGCAGTGTCTAAAGTTCATTACCATCTGGCAGCTTTTCCATGGTTTATGTGACTGAAACAGTAGTCTTCGTTTAGTACGTATTAGACAGATGTCCAGGTCATAAAAATCACAGCCACATTTGGCATTGACTTTCCTCTAGTTGACAGTATCAGCGGATAGGCCAGAGATGGGGATGGAATGAAGAGTGAGCTATGTTCTCCCCATTTAGCAGTCTACTGGCATGCAGCTATGCAGGGCTTAAGTATTCTGTGAGGAAGAAAAGAACCAGCATTTTACAGTCTTCTTAAAGATAATATTCAAAGAATAATAGATTCAGATTCTCAGAATTGGAGGAAACCTCCTAAGTCGTCTATTCTCATCTATATGTGAACAAAAAAAATTCCCTCTACTGGAATTCCTCTACCTATCTGACAAGTAGACATCCAACCTTTGCTTGAGGACCTCAAATGAAGAAGAATCCAACAATTCTTGAGAGAGTTGATTTTACTCTATAGCAACTTTAGTCATGAGATCCCCCCCCCCCCACATTAAGTCTAAATTTGCTTATTTATCTTTTCCACCCTTGGTTTCTAGTTTTGTTTTCTGGGGTCAAGGAAAACAAATCTAAGCTTTCTTCTACATGACAAAACTTCAAATATTTAAAGACATTTCTTATGTCCCCCTCTAAGTCTTCTTTGCTTCAGACTTAAAATCCCCATTTCCCTTACCCCAAATGATTTGGACTTAAGAAGCTTTGGCCATCCTAGCTGCTCTCTTTTACAGTTTCCACCTTATCTATGCTCATTCTAAAATGGGCTAAGCAGATCCAAACAAGTCACAACATGGAGAACTGAGGAACAGTAACTGACCAGGATGTGAACCTGACAGCTCCCCATTCCTAACTTTTGGGGGGGAGTGGGGGTAATAACACCTTTCTTGATGTTTGTTTTGTTTTTGTTGTTGTTGTTTTGGTAACTATATTAAGAAGAGGGACAGAGCAGGCATAGGACCATCACATGGGTTGAAGGAGTGAAGAGAATTACCAACATAAGTTAGAGAAGTTCATCTCTTATACTATGCTTCTGTTTTCTCTGCCACATAAACTATTTGTATTGAAATGGACAGAACAAAACTTATATTGATTATAAGGAGATAAGTAAGAGTAATCTTGTTGACCTCATAGCACCTGACTCAGATGACCTACACTCTGGTAATGAAAACACTGAGACAGGATTGCGAACTTCTGTTGGAGATCTCCAAAAGGTCACGGAAAAAGGCAGAGAAACCACAGAACTTGCTCAGAGGCTCAGGGGACATAGAATAGGCGGGGTTTGGGTAAGGCAATGGGCCTTGTGCCAGGCCTCGCTTTTTTGTGGCAAGGCATCAGGAGAGGGACGGTAGATGAAGGCCCACTCACCAGTACCGACAGCGCTGAGTGCGGTCAGGTTGTGGCCCTTTCTTTCTTACCTCGGCCTGAGGGTGGCCCAGGTTCCCCACCTCCTGGCCCCGTGGTTCCGCAGCTGAGTCTGCTGCTTCCAGAGAGATAGGGCAAGTTTCAGACCCAGCTCCCTGGTGGGCACGAAGGTGGCGGCTCAGTTTACTGCCTGGGACACAGGAATATGGACACGGGGCAGTGGTGGGGCTGTTCTCCCGTGTGGGCGAAGCAAAACGCGGAGCCGCAGAAGTCACCGCAGTCACTTCCGGTTCAAACGGCGGTTTCTGCTGCTGCTCCTCCATCCGCAGCCAGGCCTGGACCGTTCTGGTAATCAGCCTGGCCGTGGTTTCGGGCATGGTGGAGGAGGGCCCGGGCTCCAGGGCCACAGCTGCGCATAAGAAGGCTGAAAGCTCCAGGGATCCTAGAACCAGCACCCGTCCAGGTCTGGGCGGTGGTCCCAGGTGGCTCCTCTTATGCTATGAACAGATGAAGATTTGGCCCAGATGGAAGGTTAGCAGCCCGCAAAGGTTCGGAGGAGGCGGGATCCAGAGACCAGAACTCCAGTGGGGGAAATCTGTGAGTAATCCAGGCACCGTGGAGAGGGAGCTGATAAAAGAGGAGAGCCAGCGCTCTGGGCTGCTATTTGGCTCCTCTGGGGTTTGGTAGACCTAGCAGCGGCTCCCGCTTGGCCTCCAGTTCATGGGGCCCTCTGCCAGTTACTCTGTCTACCTTACTCCTGCACAGGGCGCACGCCGAGTCTGCGCCGCTACCTCAGCAGAATGAGACTTTCAGATTTGGAAGGGAACTCAGCAACCATCCACCTAGTCCATCCCACACCTCAAAAGAAGTCCCCGTTACAAAATATACAATAAATGGTCATCTGGCCTCAGACCGAAGTTGTCTACTAAATGGAAACCCCTGACCTCCCAAGGCAACAAGTTTCACTTTTGCTTAGCCCTCACAGAAAAGTTTATTTTGTTTTGTTTTGTTTCCCTTTGAAAGCAAGCTTCGATTTGATTCTTTGTACTTAACACTCACTGCTCCTGGATCTTCCCACGGGAGCCAAAACTAGAATTCTAATCCCTCTTCCATAGGACAGTACCTTCAATAATTAAAAATACCTCTCATATCCAGCCTGAATCTTCTCTTCTCCAGGCTGAGCATTCACTATTCTCTCAACCTATGCTCCTATAGCTAATAATAGCTAACAGTTTATATAGGAGATGCCTGGCACTGTGCTAAGCATTTTACAAATGTTATCTTATATGAGCCTCACAATAACCCTAGGAGGTAGATACTTTTATTATTATCCCCATTTTACAGATGAGGAAATTAAGACAAATGGAGGTTAAATGATCTGCCCAGGGTCGCCCAGTTATCAAGTGTCTAAGATTTGATTTCAGATTTTCCTGACTCCATGCCCAGTGCTCTAGCCACTGTGCCACCTAGCTGCCCATAGGAACTTAATGCCCTTCACCAGGGTAGTTGCCTTTCCATGGATGCTCTCCAGCATATCCACGTCCTGCCTGAACTGTGGTGTCTAGAGTGGAATACACCTGATGGAGTCTGACCACAAGGCAAGTACTAATATGTTATTCCTGGAAACCATGCCTCTCAATGCAACACAAAAAATGTGTTACCTTTACTTGTATGTATGTATGTATGTATACCTGCCATTTTTTACTTCCATATGACACTAAGTCATATTGACCTTGCAGCTCATGTCAGCCTCCAGATCTTTTTCAGACTGCTAACCATGCCTCTCCATCTTTGTATTTTTAGAGATGATTTTTGAAAATCTAAGTTTTTCCCATGCTTATTCCTGTTGAATTTCAGCTTCTTAGACTCAGCTCAGTGCTCTAGCCTGTCAGAATCTTTTTTTCATCCTGATTTTGGCAGCCATTGTATCAGCTGTAATTCCCAGCTTTATATCAAACACAAATCTGATAAGCATTTATTTCATCTGTGCCTTTACCCTAGTCACTAATAACAGTGTCAAACAGCACAAGGCCAAACACAAATCCCTTTTACTCCACTGGAGACCTGCAGTTAAATTTTCATTTAACAAGGACTATAAGAATCCAGCCAGAATTTTTAATACATTTATCTGTATTATCATCTAATCCATATCTCTTCATCATTTTCATAAGAATATTCTAAGGTGCTTTATATAAATATTTTGCTAAAAACCCATGGCATTATGGTGATGATGATGGCTTTGCACTGATCTTCTGTTTTAGTAACTTTGCACCCCTCCCCCCAAAAAAGCAAACAGTTCTTGATGAAGTCATGATGTCTTTTGTAATCACTATTTCCCTTCAAGATATTCACTACCTTCTGTGTGACTTATTCTAGAATTTCCCCAGGAAACAAAGTCAAGCTTACCAGCTTATGCACTGATGTTCAATTATTTACTTTTGTTCCTATCTTCTATACATATCTATTAATAACATGTTGATTGGCACATTCCTTGTTTATCCATGGCGATCTCTTTGGGTAACTTCACCTTTTCTTCCATGCTGAAATTATTTCTCCTTATGACTTCTGAATTTCTTTCCTGAGTACTTTACCTCTTTCTTGAACTGGCTTCATTTCACAAATTTTAGTTTATATAGTCTTGCCTATCCTTTCTCTGAAATTTGGCTTCCCCAAATCTGGAGTACATGTCAAACTAGTTACAGTTTTCCTCTTGTTTTTTATCACACTCTCTTAAGACCAAGTATCTATTTCCTTGCAAAATTCCCAAGATTTCCGACCCAGGAACCAATTCCTTTTTTTTTGGGGGGGGGAGTGGTAGGGGATCATTTTTTACCAATAGAGGTTGTGCTAAAGTTTGTGAGATGTTTTGTGGCACACTATCAATGAAATGAACATTTCTAGAGCAAAGGAAACATATGGACATGAAATTTATTTTATGGAAAGAGACATTCAAACCTTTCCTACTGTCAGTCTTAGCTTTTGTGTGTTTCCCATTTCATTGCACCTTTGAAATCATAACACAACTATACATTTTCAGCTTTCCATTTCTGATAAAACTAAGCTTCCGTTCATGTAATCATAATTAGAATTCTAATGATTTAAGTGCACTATTCAAAAAATGTGATGTTCACATTTATGAATGAATTAATATGTACAGCTACATTGCCTTTAACAAATTATTATTAGGCAGGGTATGAAATTCATTGCTAAAAAATGCTTAACAGATGATACTGTGACAATGTGCTACTACTAAGCATGTCACTGTGATGTCAATATTATTAAACCTATGTGCCCAGCTAATACATGAATACAAATTACTTTATATCTGACATGCTTTATATATAACTAGCAATGAGCTAGTGATAATTATTATACAGAAGCAATACGATTCAGGATTCACTAAGGCTGGAGCATGGAGGGCTGATGAGTTCTAATATTATCCCTTGGTCTAGTTACCTAGGTACCGTGTGTTTGAAACAGATAGGCCTGCTTTGGCCCTATTACTAGCCTGGCCCCACAAATATCTTCCAGAGGAACAACCCCTGTGGAGAAATCCAACACCCCCAGACCAACTGCTACTAATGTGTCAGGCAGATCAGTCTAACTGAAGCAGCAAGGCATCCTGAGGGAGAGAAAGGAGGTGGCATATGTCGGGCCTTCTACTTCTTAACCATCATTTTCCCTCAAATCCTAGTAGAGGTCCCAGGACCCAAGTGGCCTGGCAGTAGGAGCAAACCCAGACTGTCAGCCCTGCTTTTAGCCTTATCCACCACTGAGGAAAGCCATTCTGGTGGAGAAGGGGCCTGTCATCCCTGACAACAACAAACTACAAACCAACTACACTGATGGGCTGATAGAAATCCAAGAGCCTTGGGAATAGCAGCATTATCTAGACAACTGGCCCTGCTTCCAGTCTAGCCCACAAAGCCATCATCCAGGGAAGCAACCCTTGGGGCAATGCCTCTGCAAGCATTGTAGCCATTTACCTCCTCAGACATTACAGCCACTGAAGACCAAAAGAAATAAAGTGTATAAAGTGGTTTGTAAATCTCAAAGTGCTATTTGTTGTTATTATTACTTTACTTTTTTTAAATAACAAGATGTCAAAAGGAAAATTCTTACCACCATAGTCCTTAGCACTGTAGAATAATTCAGTATCAGATAGGGCTATTGTTTCATCCATGAAAATAACACTAAATAGGAGTTATCAGCTTTGCTGCGGAGCACTAAGGACCTCTAAGCCTTTCCATTTGCCCTATATGTATAATATGTATGTATATATAGCAGGATTTACATATACATATGTAACATCTCCTTATTAGAATATTAACTCCTTAATAACAGTAACTCTCTTGTTTTTCCAGTATTATGCCCAGTACATAGCACAATGCTTTGCATACAATAAATGCCTAGTAAATGCTTTTCATTAATTTTATTCATTCAGCAGAATTAGATCAATATCCACATTTTCTAAGTTAAACCGGAAGACAGAGAAATTAGAGCCACATAAGAGAGGGTGCAGGTTCTCTTTATAGAAGTAAACACAGAAGTTGGAGTTAATTTTGCTGTGTGCCCAAAGCCAACAAAATCATCATGCTCCTACCTTGCAGTATTCTCAGTGAGCATAAGCAAAGACCATCATGAAGAGTTGTAGCTTATCCCCTTGTAGAAGATGAAGAGATAGAAAGACGATGTTAAGAACTTGACAAGATCTTCAAAACCAAATCAATATATACTTTGAGATTAAACTCAATTGCAAAGATCAGTACAGGATATTGGAAAGCATGTGAGAAAATATTCTTCAGCTTTAAGAAACTGGAGACCAAGCTTCCTTTCTAATGAATATTTTCTTTGAGAAGAGAGGTAGAAGGCACTGGAAATGATAAACAACAAACATCATTAAGGAAAATTAAATTGTTGGTATTTTAACTGACAGGAAACTATTCCTTATAAATGTGAAAGGTATATCAGAATAAACTGTGCAGTCAGACCACTTACAAGTCAGGGCAAAGGTCAAAATCAACTTCAGATTCAGAGAAAGGATACAGATTAAAAGATGCTACATATAAATTTAATGGACCAATTATGAGAAAAAGAAAAAAATGTAAAGATAATGACTTTGTTTATCATCATCTCCTTCAGAAGTTGCACAAAACAGTCACCATAATGGGAGGGCAAAAGAACCTGGAAACCACCTTAGTCAGAAAGCATTTGATCTTATGGTCAAGTTCAGAGACATGGCAATCAAGGGTAATAAGTTTAGAATATGAAAGAATTAGTGAAATACCATAAAAGAGTACAATGAAAAGGTATATGCAGCATTTATTTTTGCAGAAATTTGATATAATATTACATGACAGTAAATCTGACAAATGAAAAAGTGATAACATATAGGTGGAAGAAAGCAAACATAAACAAGTATAGATGTTATGATGAACATGAATTTGAAAAGAACACCACTGATACCATAGCTCATTAAGAACAGTTAAGGATTCAATAAGACTATTTTGGGCAGAAGTGAGAAGGAACAAGAAAGCTCAGCACTTCTGTGGTCCTTCCCTATTGCTTATGTTCCTTCTGCTCCTCAAGCTCTCTCTAATTCATTGGTTTAATGGGGAGGATGGCAGAGGTTGATAAGAAGAGCTGGTAAAAACTGTACTTGGGGGCCTTAAATGTTCTGGGCTCACCAGTCAAGTTTTTGACCTAAAGTCTTGAATTTTGTTGGGGAAGATAGGATGTTTACCTCCAGGCCCTGCAGCTTCTCTTTCAATCCATGAGGTGGTGCATGAAGCAGGAGACCCCCAGAGGGGATAGGAGCAGTGGCTTGCATGCTTAACAGTGTTCAGTATGAAGGATTTTTCCTGATGAGCTTGGTCTCAGTAATGGCTAACATTTATTTAGTGCTTTAAAGTTTGCAAAACACTTCACATATATCATCTCATTTGATTCTCGGACATCAAAAGGAAGCAGAAGTAAGAACAAGTCTACAGAAAGTTTGGCACAAGAGCAAATTAATTCATTAGTATAAACATTTATATAACAACTTATCTTATCTGGTATTTTAAAGTTTTCAAAATTTTTACATATATTCTCTCATTTGAGCTGTATAACAATCTTGTGAGATACGTAATTTTTAATATAGATGTTATTATCTTTATTTTACAGATGAGGAAATTGAGGCCCAGAAAGGGTAAGTGTCTTGTTCATGATCACACAACTAGTAAGCATTTGAGGTGGAACTGAAATCCAAGTCTATTTTGTTTCCAAGGAATAAATAGCCAGGGGTGGGGAATCTGTGGCCTCAAAGCTACATGTGGCCCTCTAAGTCCTCAAGTGCGGCCCTGTAACTGAATCCAAACTTCATAGAACAAATCCCCTTAATAAAAGGATTTCTTCTGTAAAGGCCGTACCCAAGGACCTAGAGGGCCACATGTGACCTCGAGGCCACAGGTTCCCACCTCTGCTTTAGCCTAAGTATGTGAATGGAGGAGATAGGCTAGTTGTAGCAGGAGAACAGAGGAACATGCCCACTGGTACCCATGAAATGTAAAAAGGTCTAAGAGAAGACCTCTAATCGCTCCTCCATGGAAGCTCAATAGGAAATAATGGACAAGAATCTCATAGTATATAGTATAAATCAATTTTTTTCTGCCTCGATGGAAAGTCCATATCGATGCAATTTTTTTTGAAGAAAAATTTCCTTGGTATTCAATTTAACAGCTATTCAAAAACAAATGCTGAAATACCTCCCCAAATGGACCATCCTTGTTAAATGAACAAATGTAGTATAGGACTTAAAATTTTAAAAAATTAGACTATACACTTCATTTATTCACTCTCAGAGAAATGAAGTTTCTCAAATGTTAATTTTCTGGATACTGAAGCTCATCATGTAAAGTATCCATTTAAAAAACAACTATTTTCGATAGAATCTTTCTCTAAGTGCATCTCCTATTTCGCCAACCTCTTAAACAGAGTATATTTAACTCTTGCTTTGACTTAGGGTCAATAATGACGCACATCAATTATTCCTTTAATGTACCAGATTAGAGGAAGAATATCAGCACGATCACTGATGTTTACAGGATTACTTACCTGTCATGAAATGGTAATGCTCTCTCCCCCCAGTTATTCTGCTTGCTTTTTATATTATCTGTGTTACATTTTGTTGTCACTTCTTGCTGTTATCAATGTTCCTACCAAAAAGTAGTCCCTTTATAACCAGGGTGATTAAAACTCTATCCCCAAAAAACAAACAGGTTTTGAATGAGGAGTTTTCCAATGAGTAAAAGGCATGAGGCTTATGGAACTTAAGACACCTATTTTGGCTGTTCAAAGGCTTCTTCCCCCCACCCTCTCCATATTACTACCAGATTCTTGGTGGTGTTCCACAGAGCTGGGGTTGCCACATATGTGGCCTCCAAATAAGAGAGTTATTACTGTATCCACATGGAATAGGAATGGGAATTTGAAGATCTTCCCTGCCCCTTAATAAACCTAGGGGGAAATTTAAAGACCTTTCCTGATCTGAAAGTAAACTCTGCCTCCTAACAGGCCGAAAGTAATCACATGGAGCCTAGTAATCACATGGAGCCTGTGATGAAGGGATTTTGCTGAAGGGTGGAGCAGAGCCCACAGGAAGCTTCCCTGCTGTGAAGATAAATTCTGTCCCCTGATAAGCTGAATGTAGTCATATGGATCCTGTGGTGGGAAAAGTTTGCTGAAGGGAAGCAGAGCCCATAGGAAGCTAGCAATCAGAGCCAGAGAAAGGGGTTGGAGAGAGAGGTGCTCAGGCAAGGAAAGAGAGGTTTGTGAGTAAATATTGATCTTGTATTGGTTTGTGGGAAGGCTGAAGGATGCTGTGGCTCTCAGTGTTCTTATGGCTTCTTAATATCTTTGGACTATGATGGAATTGGCTTACTGGTTTTGGGATTCGGTTTTCTGGTCTCTAAATAGATGCTTCAGTTCTGTCGTCTATATGGAGAGTTTAGTATATTTTGTCATCAAATGTCATGTGATATTTATAGTCACAGTCTTTATTGTGATTGTGGGCATCATAAATATTGCATTGGTGCTACACCATATCAGCAAAGCAATATTAGTATGCACTGTTAGCCAGGATGTGGAAATATCCTCATTACAGAGAAGTGGACATCATGATGATATTCATTAAAGTAAGATTTGGTGTGCCCATAAAGTCTGTCAGAAGATGTTGGGCTAATAGCAAGAGGAGCTTCTACTGGACTTTCTCTGATTTCTCTTCCTTAGGAGCACTAACAGGAATAGGTTCCCAAGCTGATGCAGCTGGTGTTGGAGTGACATATGTAGGTGTAGGTGTAGGAGTGGGGGGGCCACGGCAGAGGAAGGAGTTGGGGCTAGAGTCACAGATGCCGCTGGTTATGAACTAAACCGTAGTAGTGGTAGCAGGACTGGATCGTTGAGCTGTAGCTGGTGATGGTGTTGGAGCAGCTGCTACTTTGGGTTTTGTCACCCTAGACACCACAAAGTTCTTATCACTTTTGTATTCTTGGAGAGCAGTACCATCCTTAAGGATTTTGCCTGCAGAAATTAATCTTTGGCCTGCTACTGCAAAGGCATCCTTTCCCTCTTCAGATCCAAGCTTCTCTTTAAGTTCCTTAGCCGTCTCCAAGGTGATGTCAACCTTAAAGACCTGCTGTTCAAGGCTCTTTGGAGTGATCTGCGTGGGGTTGCTGCTGCCTCAGACGCCATGCTTGCTGTGGGCTTGGTTGGTCTCTCAGCCTGCTGGGAGGGAGGTCCAGGTGGCTGGTGGGGTTGGTCACATTCCCACTGTGGGGCAGGCTCTCCCCTGGGACCAGGCCACGCCCCCTCTCATCCCCTCCCCCCCCCACCCGGGGTGATCTGCAGCAATTGCCTTCTCCCCAAGGCATGGGGCCAGGGGGGAATCGGTCCTCAGAAGCTACAGTGTATGAGTGAGTGAATAGGTGAGATAGTGAGTAAATATGGCGTTCCTGAAAAACAAGCCTACCACCACAGGCTCCAGGTGCACTTAACCTAGGGGCAGGGAAGATCTTAAAAATTTACATTCCTGTAACAGGCCCTAACTTCAATGCAGAGTTTACATTCTACTAGGGGAAGAGGGCACAAAAAGAGTTGTAAAGCTCTGGGACTATGAAGAATATGCTCATAGCATCACAATTTGTAAATTGTTGGGAAGCAGTAGTCTGGTTCTAGTCGAGATAAAGTGAAAGCTGTCACCTATCAGAGCCAGAATCCCAGGGGTTCTAATGTACTGTTGGATAAGTTCATGTAGATGTCACTCATGAAGGACCTTTTAATTCTAGTCTTGAATCTTAACCATTTCATAGGCTCGATCAGAAGGTAAATCAACTTTGGTCACATCCAACAAAAACATTGACATTTACTCATTTTGCTCTTGCTAAGTGATCTAATATCTGCTTGCTCCATTGGTATTTCTGTAGGTTTTTCTTAAATGTTTTTATAAGGTACTCTATGACTGTTAACCCTCTTTCTCCTTTTTTTGGCAAGAAAGTGTTCATGTTTACAGAGTAGCATTGGAGTGATGGGCTCTAAGTTTCATTGACATTGTCCTTTCCAAATCTTTTATGGCCCATTTTACAACTCCAAAAGTATGTTCAGACTGGCATTGTATAGGTATGAATATATTTCTTCAAACTTTTTTTTTCCATTTCTTTGTTTTCAGGACTCTAGCAAGTTATCTTTGCATACTTAGTCATAGTCGTCCCCTTGATATCTTTTACTCAATGTGTTTTGCCCAAAGAAAACCAAGAATTCATAGGCATTTTCCTTCATACAGAGATTGTGTGATGTCTATATTTGAGCTAAAAATCTTTGAACACTGCCTTTCCTTAGCAGATGTTCAGAATTTTATACTTGTTGAGTCTAAGCAATAGTTTAACATCATTGGGGAAATATTCTGTGCAATGGACTGTTTGATATGTTTGAAGTGGGGTGGGGGACTCAAATAGCTTGCTGTTATCCAGATACATCATATATTATTAATATTACCTAGTCCTTATCAATAACAATAACAGTAACACACAATAAGACTTCTGATTTCATTAGGGCAGGGAACTTCTAGGTGAGGAAGCTCCCTATGCCTGAAAAGTGACTTATCTAGAGTCACAGAGCCAGTATGTGTCAGAAGTAGGACTTGAACCCAGGTTTTTGAAGCTAGCTTTCTAGCTAACTGCTACTACTATCCAACTGATATTACTGTTGCTACTGATAAATAATGACTATGAAAAGAAATCAGGGAACTGAACAAATATTGTTTAATCCATCTGCTAGTTTGTCTCAAACTCCTCACCTGAACAATGGAATAAAGACCAAATGACCTTAAACTATGCTTTTGAAATTTTGCAAAAGGCCAGTTCAACCCAAACTATAAAATACCTGCTTCATAGCTAGCCTTCCCAACTAGTGGGTTTCAGTCCCACTCAAGCTCACATCCCGTTTCAGATCAGGCCATTATTGCAAAGTCAGCATCCCACTCCCCAATCTAATAAATCTCTCTGCAAGTTAATTCCTCTCTGCCCATGTTTAAGAATCCAACCAGGTTTTAATATATCACACATTAACCTCATTTAGGGTGCAGTCATTGTGAAGATTTTTAGTGCCTTTAACTGTTTTGCTAAATGTTGATTGCCTTTGCCACTCCCAGTAAATGACATTAAAATTAATGGAGCCAAGTAGCCTAGTAGGAATTTAAATACAGTTGAAGAATGACATCATTATAAAGGCTAGAACAGCATTTCCTAATATGTGACCTATAAGCAAATAATGCAAATGAATCTAGTCTTCTAGCTGGCTTTGGACAAATCAATTCCCAGAATTTAAATTTGAGTCAGGAGTAGAATTACATGGTTCTGTTGACTTTCCCTCCCTTTTCTTTTTCCTTTCTCTCTTTCTCTTTCTTCATCTCTTTCTCTTTTTCTTCCTTTCCTTTCTCCTATCCTCCTTCCCTTCCTCCTTTTCTGACCTTCCTCCCTACTTCTTTCCTTTTTAAAATAATTTTTTTAGTTTTTGCAAGATTAGGTCTCCATATATCCCCTAGGCAGAAAGTACAGAGACTATTCATTGGTCTAATACCACTACTTATTGCCATGGAAACTCTGACTTGATCCATTTCTGACCTGGGCTGATTTGTCCCTCTTTAGGCAGCCTGGTAATCCTCTACTCTGGAGGGCTCACCACCATAGTGCTGCACTTAGTGTAAACATCTGATTGACTTTAGCCCTACTGAAGGTCAGAATTTCAGAACTCAAGTGATCTACCAGTCCCAGTATCAGGGATCATAGGCATGTACTACTGAAAATTACAATGATGGTGGTTAGCCATTATATATTATCTTAAGGTTTTCAAAATGCTTTTCATTTGTTATCTCATTGGATTTTCCTAAGAATTCTAAAAGTGCTATTATTATCCCCATTTTATAGATAAGAAAGTCAAATGTGAGAAGAGTTAAGTGACTTGCTCAGAGTTAGACATACAGTAAAAGTCTGAGGCAGAATTTGAATTCTAATATTTCTACCTCCAGGTTCAGCACTCTATCCACTGCATCATCTAAACTGCCTAATTTTGATAGAAATTTGTTTTGAGAACTTGTTTTTAAGGAGAAAAAAGAGGAAGATGAGAGGGAAAATCATTAAAACCAAGAAACACACCAAGAGAGTATAGTGTCATATGCAGTGTTCCATTCTTGTGGACGCCAATGTCTGCAAAAAGGGAGAGGAAGATTGAGGAGGTGTCTTCTCATATCTGTACTTTGAGTCCAAAGTTGTTCTTTACATTTCCATAGCATTCATTTTCTATTGCATTATGGTTGCTCTCACCATTTACACTGATGAGTCATTGTTGTCCTCATTGTATATACTGCTCTTTTGGCTCTACTTCATTTTGCATCAGTTCAATACATCATTCTCTACATGTTGTCTCCTCCATTAGGATGGAGCTACTTGAGGGCAGGGATGGTGTTTTTGGCTTTCTTTGTATCCCTAGCATTTCAATGCCTGCCGTATAGTAATGGTAGTACTGATTTGAGAACAATCTAAAAACAAGAAGTGTAAAGCATAGGTGGGGTGAGGTAGGGTAGAAAGAATAACATGAGCCATGAAAGGATGTATGGCAACATAACCTGAGACATTTGGAAAACATGATCTGGGATCAGCTAGATATAGTCTTTCAGGCTAGCTTGTACTCACTGATCAAGCAAACTAACAATTAGCAGTATAGAAAACTGGAATTGGCTACCCGGGGAGCCCCTCATTGGAGACACTGAAGCAAAGACAAGATAACTACTTGTTAAATATGTCGTAGTGGAGATTTGGGTGGGTGGATGGTTAAACTATGTTAAAGGTCTCTGCTTCAGACTTCAGTATAAGGTAAAGTATTTCAAAATTGCCTACTTGCTTTTATCAAAGTATATTGGACAGCCAAAATGAATAAAGCTATATAAGCTGAAGTGGCAATTTAGATTAAATAAATTACTAAGTAGCAAATTCAATCAATATAATTGCATGAGTTGTATGTGTCATATTGGAGTAAAAAATCATTTGGGGACCTAAATTTTATTGTTGACTTGTTTGATCTTTGTTGATCAAATTAATTACCATATAACCACTTTACACTGTGACGTGTAGACTATGGCCATGTCTGCATAATAGAGAGATTTTGGTCCTACCCGAACCATCATAGGCCACTGTGTAAATTATGCATGAGTGGAAGAATCAGTATGTCAGAGACCTTTGCCATATAATTAAGACACTGTGAATTAATCTTTTTATGATATTCTTGTGGACAAGATGGAAAAATTTGGTCTGGGAAAGATTACAGTTAGGTAGATTTGAAAGTGTTTGAGTGTCTAGGTTTTCTCTAACTCAATATGTCCAAAAGAGAACTTCTAATTTTTCTTCCAAAACTGTTCTTCTGAACTTCCCATTTTCTTTTCAGTATATCATCATCCTGCCTATCTTCAAGTGTTGGCATTATTATCTACTCTTCATTCTTTCTTACCCTACATTTCTAATCAGTTGCCAGATCTTTCCACTTTTACCTCCATAGTGTCCTTCAAGTAAATGATGGTTGTTGATTGATTGACAGAATTAATGACATCTGACACATCTATCTCCTCACTACTGAAATACCTTTGGTGTGCCTTAACTCACCTCTTGCCTAAACTATTAAAATGTTCTCTTTATTGGTCTCCCAACTCCAATCTATCCTCTATACAGTTGCCAAAGTGATTTTCTGTAGCTACTGCAGGTCCAAATATATTACTCCCCTACTCAGTAAGCTCCTGTAGTTCCTTGTCTTCAGGATAAAATATGAAAATCCTCTTTATAATATGGATCCAATCTAATTTTTCTAGTCTCATTATACTTTCCTTTACTTCCTTCACATTATAGTCTAGTCTAGTTTCCATTTTTCATATACCACATTTCATCTCTTCTCTTTGCATTTGTATCAGCCATCCCATGTTGCTAGAATGCTGTCTCCTTACTTCTACCTCATAGAATCCTTCATTTCCTCCACAACTCAAAGCATTACCTTTGACATTACCTTTTCCTACTTCAATTCCTAACTGCTAGTACCCTCCCTCTCTAAACTACCTCGCTATTATTCTTTTTATAAATTGGCAGCTAAGTGGTATAGTGGATAAAATGCAGAGCCTGGAGTTAGGAAGACCAGAGTTCAAGACTGGCCTCAGATAAATCTTGCCTGGGTGACCCTGGGCGAGTCACATAATTTCTATTTACCTCAGTTTCTTCATCTGTAGAAATGGGGATAAATAAGCGCCTACCTCCCAGCATTGTTGTAAGGATCTAATGAAATTATATAGTGCTTAGCACATAATAGGTGCTGTATAAAAGTTAGCTATTATATGTGTTTGTATCTCCCTCAATAAAATGTAAGCTTTGGGGCTGTTGTTGGGGTTTTTTGTTGTTGTTGTGTCTTTGTTTTTTGTAACTTTAGTTTATCTGGTGCACAGAATGTGCTTAATAAATATTTGTTGATTAACTGGGTTTAAAGAGTTGTCATTAATGGTTTGACATCAACTTGGAAGGAGAAGGTATTTAACACCATGTCTAAAGGATCTCTCCTTAGCCTTGTAATGTTCAACATTTTTATCAATATCTTGGATTTTTAATATTTCTACCAATTACATGTTTATCACATTTTCAAGTTTCAGAACAAAAAATAGGATAACTAAAACATTGGAAACCAAAGTCAGGGACCGAAAAAAGGTCTTAGTAAGCTAGAACACTCAGTCAAATATGAACATTTATTAGGGATAACTCCAGCATCTCCTGTACATATCTTAAAATCATACAAGGTTTCTTGAAAGATGAAGCAATAGAGATTCTTGTGTCACCTTTTACTTAGTTAAAGCAAGCAAGACATAATGTAGAGAGAAGGCAAAGCTGCTCCATTCTTACTTTGGGCTTCTGGCTTCTTTTCTAAGGAGAATAATCTTTAAGCCCTGTGAATGACTGAACAGAAATGACTAATAACAATTTGATATACAAGATAAGTAAGGAAATATCGGGAGAACTTCTCTGTCCTTGAGAAATTAAAGTCACCTCAATCAGATCACTTACATCCTCAGGTGTAGAATGAACTGGCCAATTGTATTGCTAAGCCATTATCAGGGTGTGTTTGAAAGGTCACAGAAAACGAGAAGCACAACAAGAATGGAGAAAGGCAAATATTGTCCTGATTTTTAGAAAGAGAAGAGAACAGAGCCTAGAAATTATAGGTCAGTGCACTTTACCTGGGAAAATTCTAGGATGGATCACTAAAGAGATAGGAAATATGTAGGAAGAAAGTAGTTTTTACAAAGGGCCAGCATGGCTTTAAGAATAATTGTTATCATATTGCTTGCCTTCTCAATGGGTAGGGAGGTGTAGGGCAGAGGGAGTGAAGATGGAACTCAAAAACAATTTATGAATTTAAAAACAAATAAATAAGAATGGGTTGTGCCAGACTAAACTCATTTTTTAAAATAAGATTACTAAACTAGTAGATAAGGAGATCGCTGAGGATGTACTTTACCTAGATTTTAGCAAAGCTTTTGATAAAACATATCATTCTGTTCTTACAAAGAAAATGGGGAGATTTAGATAAGATAATAATCTTAGATGGCTAGATTCAACAAAAAGTTGTTAATGGTCTGATATCAATATGACATTGAAGTCTCTAGTAGACTTTCCCAGATTTTTGTGTTAAGCTGTGTTCTAATATTTTTGTCAACGAATTGGATAAAGGTACATGTAGTAGGATCACCAAATTTATGACACAGAGATGGGATATATGGCTAACATAAGATCATATGGTGAAAGAGACTAACAATGGCCATTAGGGCAGTTTGTATGGTGAAAGAGGACTTTAACCCTGGGCAATATTTAGCAGGAATATCCTTTCCATGTTAAGGTAGAACAATGAAGTTCTGGAGTTTTTTCATTCTTTTTTTTTTTTTAAGCATTTGGGGTTAAGTAACTTGCTCAAGGTTACACAGCCAGTTATTTTGTGTGGGTGCTAAGTATCTGAGGCCGGAACCAATCCCAGGTCTCTGGACTCTGGGCCAGTGCTCTTACTCACTGCACCATCTGGCTGCCCCTAGTTCTTTCAATCTTGAGTGACTTTACTTATTTGTCTCTGCATTACTGTGTGTTAGGAATGTCTTTAGAGAAATTCTGTATTCCAGGGTTATGCTGTGAACTGTCCAAGGTCTTCAGCACAGAGAACATTGAAAAATTGGGAAGATGATGAATTTATTTGACAGGGTTAGAAACAATAGCATCTTTTAAAACAATATTTAATCTATGCCCTTGATCTGCCTTCATTAGAACATGAAGGAGGGACTGTGACACTTAAAAACACTTGACTAATGACTGACTCACAATGTTGGATAATCCTGCCATGAGTCATAATTATAACTGAACTTACTATATGGCTAGACTCAAAAAGTAGTTAATAGTTCAGCATCAACATAACAGGAAGTCTCCAATGGAATGGCCTAAGGGTGTGAGCTTGACCCTGTACCATTTAAATTATTTTTCGTTGATTTGGCTAAAGGAATGTATGGTACTCTCATCAAATTTACAGATGACATAAAGCTGGGTGGAGGTTGATATATAACACATTGGATTACAATCACTACCCAAAAAAATCCTGACATGGTAGAGCATTGGGTTGAATGAGATGAAATTCAATAGACAATACTATGTGCCAGGCACTGTGCTATGCACTTTACAGATACTACATAATTTCATTTTTGCAACAACTCTGTGAGGTAGGTACTGTTATTATCCTCATTTTAATACTTTGGGAAACTGAGGCAAACAGCGGTTAAATGATTTGCCCAGGATCACATAGCTAGTAAGGGTTGCAGAGCAGATTTCAATTCAGATCTTCCTGACCCCAGGTCCAGCACACTGTTCACAGCACTACTTAGCCACCTCAGAAAGAAGTAGGTAACAGTCCCATCTGTCCTCCTGAAACCATATCTAGAATACTGTCATCTGTTTTGGGTGCCACAGTTCAAGAAGGGAAAGTGTCCAGAGGAATGAAACCAGGATAGGGAAGGGCCTTGAGTCCATATCATACGAGGAGATGCTAAAGGAACTTGGGATGTTTAGCTTGAAAATGAAAAAAGAAAAGAAAAGAAAAAAACTCAGAATGGTGGTGTTACAACTATATTCAAGCATTTGCAAGTGCCACTGGGCAAAGGAGAGATTAATTTTTTTTTTTCTGTCTAGCCCCAAAGGGAAACAACGTCAAAGTAAGAACACACAAGTTGCAAAGTTAATTTAGTCATGATGTCGGGATGAATGTTCTAATAAGCAGAGCTATCCCAAAGTAGAACGGGCCGCCTAGAGAGGTGGGTTGGCAGTCTTTAAGCAGAGAAGCTGGAAATCAACTGTGAGGAATGTTATAGGAGGGATTCCTTTTGGGCATAGACTGGAAAGACAACTGCTGAAGTCCCTTCAGACCCTGAAATTCTATGATTCTGTGACCCAGAAACTGAGGGAGTCATAACTGCAGGAGCTGGGGATGTATTCCTGAGATTTTCTCATAGAAAACAGGTTACAAATGGCAGTTACCTATAATGAAAATACTACTATTCATACTAATCTTAAGAAATCTTGCTCTGCGGGAGAAGCATCTAACCCACGCCGCTGTTTGCGGGTCTCCCGCCAGCCCGGCCCGCCTCCTCCTCCCCCCTCCCCGTCCCGTCCCCGCCATGGCAGACTATCTCTTCAGCGCCAGCACTTGTTACAATGGGCTCACAGCGCAGCAACTCTTCAACTGGGGAGGTGGACTCACGTACAATGACTTCCTCATCCTCCCAGGCTATATCGACTTCACAGCAGATGAAGTAGACCTAACTTCAGCACTTACCAAAAAAATAACCCTGAAGCCCCACTGGTTTCATCCCCAATGGACACAGGCAGCGAGGCTGGGATGGTCATAGCCATGGCGCTGACAGGAGGTATTGGTTTTATCCATCACAACTGCACCCCAGAATTCCAGACCAATGAAGTACGCAAAGTGGAGAAATATGAGCAGGCTTCATCACTGATCCTGTGGTCCTGAGTCCCAAAGATCGAGTCAGAAATGTGTTTGAAGCCAAAGCAAGGCATGGCTTCTGTGGAATCCCAATCACGGACAATGGCAAGATGGGCAGCCGCCTAGTGGGCATTATCTCCTCTCCTGACATCGACTTTCTCAAGGAGGAGGAACATGACCGTTTCCTGGGTGAGATCATGACCAGGCGGGAGGATCTAGTAGTGGCTCCTGCAGGAGTCACACTAAAGAAGCCAATGAAATACTGCAACGGAGCAAGAAAGGGAAGCTACTCATTGTCAATGAGGATGATGAGCTCGTAACCATCATTGCCTGCACGGGCTTGAAGAAGAATCGGGACTATCCCCTCGCATCTAAGGACACTAAGAAGCAGCTTTTATGTGGGGCAGCCATCGGCACCCATGAAGATGACAAGTATCAGCTTGACTTACTGGCCCAATCCGGTGTTGATGTGGTCTTGCTGGACTCTTCCCAAGTAAACTCCATTTTCCAAATTAACATGATCAAGTACATAAAGGAGAAATAACCTCCAGGTTATCGATGGCAATGTGGTGATAGCTGCTCAGGCAAAAAAAAACTCATTGATGCTAGAGTGGATGCCCTGAGGATTGGCATGGGCAGCGGCTCCATCTGCATCACACAGGAAGTGCTGGCATGTGGGAGGCTGTAGCAGCAAGCACCCCTGTCCCCAGGGTGGCTGCTCACACAGGTTCTTAGATCTGCTTTGTTAAAGGAAAGCAACTCAAAATGGGTTAACAAGCTTACTTTAATCAGTCATATATCGTTTACCTTGTTCAGGGGAAAAAAGGTCAGCACCCTGAACTTTAAAGTATACAAGCAGAATTATCAAGACAGAAACAGATCAAGTAGACAGCTTTCCAAACTGTCCAACCATTACATTCATACCCAATCAACATCTGGGTTTCAACACCTGGGTTTTTCCAAGGGGGGGGGTGCCCTCTGGACAATGGCTTCCCAGAATCCAGATCAAATCACAGAACACTTCTCAAAGTGAGCCCCCAAAACAAAGCCTCACATCAGGGCTTAAATAGCCTTCCCCTGGCTCAGAGAATGTAACAACCTTTTGGACCCACTGGCCAATCAAAAAGTATCTACTGAAAAACAAGCCTCCCACCCCAGGCTCCAGGTACACTTTAGCCTAGGGGCAGGGAAGATCTTTAAAATTTACATTCCCATTACAGAGGCCTCAGGCAACAGCTGTATACAAGGTCTCAGAATATGCATGGCGCTTTGGGGTCCCAGTCATTGCAGATGGCAGCATCCAAAATATGGGCCATATCGCCAAAGCTCTTGCCCTTGGAGCTTCCACTGTGATGATAGGCTCTCTGTTGGCAGCTACCACAGAGGCCCCAGGTGAGTACTTCTTCTCTGATGGGATTCGGCTAAAGAAATACCTGGGGATGGGCTCTCTCGATGCCATGGACAAGAAACCTCGGCATCCAGAACCATTACTTCAGTGAAGCAGACAAATTCAAAGTGGCTCAAGGGGTGTCTGGGCTGTGCCAGACAAAGGGTCCATCCACAAGTTTGTTCCCTACTTGATTGCTAGCATCCAGCACTCCTGTCAAGATATTGGTGCCAAGAGTCTAAGTCAAGTCAGAGCCATGATGTACTCAGGGGAGCTGAAATTTGAGAAGAGGATGTCATCTGCTCAGGTGGAAGGAGGTGTCCATGGACTCCATTCATATGAGAAGCGGCTCTTCTGAGAAGTGGCCTTGTTTGCTTTTACTGACTCTTACCTCTCCCTCACTAGGTTTTTCAATAAAAAGCTGGATATTTAAAAAAAAATCTTAAGGAGGCTTTTTTTGGACTACCCTGATAATTTTTGGAACATAACCCATTTGTCAGTTGTGGCTTGCCTAAATAGATATAGACTAAATAATCTATTTTAAACATGTTGTTGCATGCTGCCTTTCCAACCCATCATAATCTGGCTAAATGTTTGTATCTTAATTTTTAATCAATTCAATTCAATAAAAAAACTAGTGAGAACTTACTACATATATACCCAGCACTGTACTACTGAAAGTAATAAGTAAGATAAAAAAGATATTGGATATGGAAGGTACCTTTGAGGAGTGTGTGTTTCAGCTGGGGAAGATGACTAACACACAAAACAGAGAACAACAAATACATAAACAATAACAAGATTAAAAACAAATAATCAAATATGATCAAATACTAATAGTACAGTAAAACTCTCAATGCTTTGGGCCATCATAAAAAAGAAAAAGAAGGGATCAACATGAGCTGAAATCCTCTGGAAAATCTGTGCAGAGAAGATAGATGGTAAATTTTATTAAAGATTGGACTAGATTTTAAGATTCTAGAATCCTTGGATTTTGGCAAAATGATGAAGGAAGTTGTTTTCTTCACTTATTGCTCTTAATATTTATTAGAAAGTCAGAATTCAATTTTAATAAGAAAAACATTTGTTAAACACCTATCAAATCCTAAGCATTGTGAAAGGTGCTGGAAATACAAAGACAGAAAGGGAAAATTCCCTGCTCTCAAAGAAATTCCATTCTATGGGGGAAGGGGTGAGGGGAGAGATAACAACACATAAACAGAGAAATAAATATAAGATTATTTAAGGAGATAGACCATTGCTAATTAACAACTAGGGAGGATGAAGAAAGACTTCACAGAATAAAATGGTACCTGGGCTGGGCCTTAGAATAAAAGGTAACTAAGAGGTGGAGATGAGGAATAAGGACATTCTGGGGAAGGGGAACAGTCTCTTCAAAGGTACAGAATCCAGAAATGGAATGTTAAGTTTGTTGACCAGCTAGTAGTCCAATACATCTGGAATATCGAGAGCCTAAGGGGGAATAACATGGAACTGAGATGGAAAAGGAGATTGAGACCATGAGAGAGGACTTGTAATGGCAGACTTAGGAGTTTCACTTTTTCCTGGAGGCAATAGAAAGCCACCAGACGATTTTGAGCAGCAGAATGGTCAGATTTGTTCAGCAGGACAATTATTTTGATGGGTGGATGGGTTTGAGAGAGGAGAGACTAAAAAGAACATGAATAATTAGAAGAATGTCCTACCAGGCACAGTGGTTCCCTGCTACTAGGAAGGTTTAAGCTGGGTTCTTATTTGAATCCACACTGCCTAACACTAATAAGATAGGTACCTAGAAAGGAAGGCCACTAGACTCCTATAGAAAGGCAAGCCTACCCAGGTTGGAAAAACAGAACAAAATGAAGCTTCCATGCCAATCAGTATTGGGATTGGGCCCATGAATGGTTGCTGTACTTCCTGCCCTGGCAAGATAATGAGACCCAGTCTGGAAGGAAGGAAGGAAGGAAGGAAGGAAGGAAGGAAGGAAGGAAGGAAGGAAGGAAGGAAGGAAGGAAGGGACAGAGAGACAGAGAGATAGACAGAGAGAGAGAGAGAGAGACATTCATTGGTGCCTCAAACTCAAACATATCTAAAACCTAATTCAATATCTTTATCCCTCCAAATTCTACCTCCTTCTGAACTCCCCTACTACCATCAAGGGTACCAACATCCTCCAAGTTACCCAGGCTCAAGACATCAATGTGATTTGAGTCCTCACTTTCCTTCACCTCACCTATCACATTGTCAAATTTTGTTATTTCTACCTTCACAACATTTCTTATATACATTCCCTTCCCTCCAGGCACTGTGACAGTCTGTATACTAGTTTAAGCCCTCATTACCTCTCATATGGTCTATTGCAGTTGCCTTCTAACTGGTCTCCTCACCTCATGCTTTTTTCCAAATCATCCTCAACTCCATGGTCAAAGTGATTTTTCTATAGCATAGGTCTGCCCATGTCAAAGCCCTACTTAATGAATTCCAGTGGTTCCCAGTTACCTCCAAGATCAAATATAAACTCTTCTGTTAGGCATTTAAAACTTCATAACCTTGCCCTTTCCTATACTTTCCTTCATTTTGTCCACTCTATAATCCATCTCACATTTAACATGTTTCTTGAACATGACACCCTATCTCCTTACTCTGTGCCCTTACAATGGTTCTCTACATATCTATAATGCTTTTCTCCCTCAACTCTACCTCTTAACTTTCTTGTCTTTTTTCAAGAAACAGTTCAAATTCTAGCTTCTTCAGAAGACCCTTCCAGATTCCCCTAGCTCCTAGTTCCCCCTGCCCCAAATGACCTATCCTTTATAATTATGTATGTACCTAGTTGTTTATATATTTCTTCCCCCGTTAGAATGTAAGCCACTAGAAGGCCTTTCTTTGTATCTCCAAAACTTAGCACACTGCCTAACACATTGTAAGTACTTTGCTTGGTGATTTGGCTTTATCAGTGGTTGTCCAGGCCAGAAGTGATGAAGTCTTGAACTAGGCTTGGCAGCTGTCAGAAATATAAATAGCAATTTTGGAGCCAAGGTCAATCTTTACACACCTTTACACATAGCATGAATGTTCCTCCATATCAGTTTTATCAATTTAATGACTAATTCATTTGGGGAAAACAAAACCCTGAGATGACAGTCCCTAAGGATGAGGACCCCAGGATACTACAAGGTTGCTATTGTAAGGATATTTCTGGTGTAGCTAAAGAATAGAGTGGGGCTGAGGTGAAGAGGAATTTACCTGAAGTGATGCCACTGGAGGGAAGAAGCACAATCTCTAGCAGATTTCTATTTAAATTAGAAAATAAAAAGGTTAACCCAAATTAACAGTGATAAAAAAACTAAACAAGGATAAAGTGCTTATATTTATTCAGCTTAATAGTATTTTATTTTTCCCAATTAAATGTAAAGATAGTTTTCAACATTCACTTGTATAAGATTTTGAGTTCCATATTTTTTTCTCCCTTCTTCCCCTTCCCCTTCCCCAAGATGCTAAACAATCTGATTTAGGCTGTACATGTTCAATCAAAATAAACATATTTCCACATTAGTCATGCTGTGAAAGGAGAATCAGAACAAAAGGGAAAAACCATGAGAAAGAAAAAAAAAAGAAAATAATGTGCTTCCATCTGCATTCAGACTCCATAGTTCTTTCTTTGGATGTGGATAGCATTTTCTATCATGAGCCTTTTGGAATTGTCTTAGATCATTATATTGCTAAGATGAGCTAAGTCTATCAAAGTTGGTCATTGTACAATGTTGCTGTTACTGTGGACAATGTTCTCCTATTTCTACTCATTTCACTCAGCATCAGTTCATATAAGTCTTTCCAGGTTTTTCTGAAGTCTGACTGCTCATCATTTCTTATAACACAATAGTATTCCATTATATTCATATACAACAACTTGTTCAGTCATTCCCCAATTGACGGGCATCCCCTCAATTCCCAATTCTTTGCCACCAGAAAAAGAGCTGCAAAAATATTTTTGCACATGTGGGCACTTTTCCATTGTTTTGTGATCTCTCTGGGATATAGACCTAGTAATGGTATTGCTAAATCAAAGGGAATACACAGTTTAATAGGCCTTTGGGCATAGTTCCAAATTTCTCTCCAGAATAATTGGATCAGTGCACAAATTCACCAACAGTGCATTAGTGTTCCAGTTTTCTCACATCTTCTCTAACATTTATCATTTTCCTTTCTTGTCATATTAGCCAGTTGGAAAGGTGTGAGGTGGTACCTCAGAGTTGTTTTCATTTGCATTTCTCTGATCAGTAGTGATTTAAAGAATTTTTGCATACGACTATAGATAGCTTGATAAAGTGCTTACTTAAATATAGGGAGGTGATACATTTGTCCCTTCTGATCCATACCATCATCAGGGTTCATAGAGGGAGTCCAATCAGACTAGGCCTCAGAATGGTTCTGTTATGTCTTGATGATCTTAAGACAAGAATGGAAAGAGAGGGGAGGGAAGTGAGGGAAAATTATCTCGCATAATTATACTTAGTTCTGCTGGATGAGTTACTTTTATCTGTAAGCCCATATCCTTTTCCTTCTGGAACATCATGTTTCAAGTTCTCCATTTCTTTAGAGTGGTGAATGCTAAACCATATGTGACCAAGACTGTGTGTACTTAGTTCTTGAGTTCTTTCTTTCTGGCTGCTGGCCATATTTTTTCTTTGACCTCGAAGCTCTGAACTTTGGCTATGATAGTCCTGAGAGTTTTCATTTTGGGGTTTCTTTTAGGAGGTGACTGGTGGGATCTTTCTATTACTACTTTGTCCTCTGATTCTGAGTTTCTGGACAGTTTTATGATTTCTTGAAATATGATGTCTAGGATATTTTATTGAGGAAATTCATTTGATAATTCTTAATTATTTTTTCTCCTTGATCTGTTTTCAAGGTCAGTTGTTTTTGCTATGTATTTATTACCTTACATTTTCTTCTATTTTTCAGCCTTTTGGCTTTGTTTTAATATTTCTTGTTGTTTCATGAAGTCATTGGCTTCTATTTGGTCCATTCAAATTCTCAGGGAGTTTGTAGCTTGGGCAAGGTTTTGTCCCTCTTATGCCAAGCTGTTAATTCCCTTTCCAAATGTTTCTTCTATAGCTCTCATTTTTTTTTTCCATTTTTTTCCTCAAATCTTCTCATTCTATTTATAAAAAACATTTTAAACTCTTTTTTAAACTCCTGATTCATCTCTTCCAGGAATTCTAGTTGAATTTGTGTCCAAGCTGTTTTTCTCTGCACAATGTTTGTAGATATACTGAAGTCTTTTCTTCTGCATTTGTGTCCTAAGCATCCTTGCAAGCCACTATAATAGCTCATTATAGGGTGGTGGTGGTTTTTTTTACTTGTTTGCCCATTTTTTCCAATCTATTTTCTCACTTCAGATTTGGTGTTAGGGGTGGGTTCTGCAGCCCTTCTGGAGAGGTCTGGGCTGGTCCTATTGCTGCTTTCTTCAGTATTAAGTGTTGTACTCTTCCAGGATCTCAGAGACAGTCTAGGGACCTTCAAGCTTTCAAGGTTCCTAAAGCAGTGGAATTCAGAGCAAAGTTTGATTGCTATACCATGGTCTTGAGCTCTGCAAGTTCCTGGCTGGAGTTTGGGTCACTGGTAGACTACTGATGGAGTCTTCTCCTATCAGCCAACTGAAAAGATTTGTGTTTCTGAGTGGCATAATTATAAGCTTCTTTTTGGTCTGGGATTCCTTCCCTGGTTATTCCTCTGCAGACTGCGCTAGACATTGGGAGTTAGACCCTCATCACTGCTGTTGTTGCTGCTGCTGCTGGCTTCTGAACTTTCTCCCTTTTCCATACACTGCTGAGGGCCTCCCTCATCTGGGAATACCAATTGACATGCCCCTGTCTTCTTCCTTTTGCTCTGGATCTGTTACTGGGTAGTGGGTGACAAAGCTGCTGGTTGGCACTTGTTTCCATTGCAAAGCGCTGTTATGAATTTGAGACCTTTTCTTGCCCTGGTGCATAGTCTTTCCTTGGCCACTGGAGTACTCCTGATCTGACTCTGACAGCAGTGTCTGCAGACCACCCTCTATCTCCCTGTGCTGAGCTGGGCTGGACAAAAGACTCAATATGACTTTTTATGGATCTGTCTGTCAGGATTTGATCTGGTTCACTTTCTACTTCTGTTTGGAGGAGGTTGTGGTGAGGAGTTCCATTTATTGCTTCCTATCATTCTGCCATCTTAACTCTGCCTCCACTTATATTCTTTCTATTACTTCTGTCTATTCAGAGTTCAACTGTAAAAGAGTTCAGTAAAAAATAATGCAACACATACATGTCCCAGCACTTTCAGAAGACACTTAATATAGCTTCCAGGGCAGTTATTCCTCTTCTTCCCTCCGAAATTAAGGCCAGTCAAGACCATAGCTTCTGTCCATGCTCTAAGACTTTAGAAATCACTTAGCGTGTGCCATCTTTGTTTTAAATAGATCAAAGGCTAGAGAAAATGCAAAAAGACCCTCTTCCATCTTAAAAAGGATGGCCATCATGTGAGATTGCAAGCTGTCTTGGGGAGGAGGGGGAGAAATTTGAAATTTATGGAAGTGAATGTTGTTAAAAACTAAAAATAAATGATTTTTTAAAAAAGAATGCTATAGAAGAGTTTCATGCTTCCCATGAAGGTGGAAAGAGGTTTCCTCTGAGGTCCCTTCCAAGGCTTAGATGAGTTACAGGACCACAGATCTGGAGATGGAAGGAACTACAGACGACACACACACACACACACACACACACACACACACACACACACACACATATATATATATTTCTTATAAAGCAATGCGTATCTGTGTATCTATTGTAGATTGATATGGTAATAATAATAAAAATAATGACAGTTTTTTTTTAAAGGATGGCCATTCTTGCTGTCTAATAATCTCTCCTGTAAAATAATCCACCAATTCAGATTTATTTTTCTGGCAGAAAATTTGTTACTCCATCACTTGAAGGAAGACAGGATTTAGAAGTGGAAGGGCCCTTAGAGATCACCTACTTAACCTTTTCATTTTGCAGGTGAAGAAACTAAGTCTCAGCTGGAGTAATGGTTTACCCAAATGTCACAAAGGGAATAAGTAGCAAAAGCTGGGATTCTAACCCAGGTTTCCTTTCCACTCCACCACACTACCATCTAGTCCAAACAACTCAAAGATGCTGGGGTGCTTATCTCATAACCATGTGGTCATGGGACTGCACAATGCAGCTTCCCTAGACTTTCATAAATTTATCTTACTTTTTCATGAAAGCTGAAAGAATGGTATTAAGAGGAATAGGATAACACTTAATATCCTCTTACTACCCTTCCATCTCACCCAAAACATGCACATGTGACACAAGGGAGAAGAAGAAAGAAATGGAATAGTGGTGTTTCTTTTTTGTTTTCTTTTTTTTTATTAATAATACAGATCAAACAGGCCATTTTCCAAATCTACCACAGATGTACTGTTTTTACTGCTTCTTCTGTTTTTGTTTCCCAATTAAATCTCCTATCATCCTGGTTCCCAGGATAAACCTTGGTATTTTAATTGTTTTGTTCTCAATCTTAACTGCTTTGAGATCCCAGGGGCCTTTTTCCCCATCCTTTATTGCCAAAGTACTTCCACAAACCAGTTCTTCTTCCATTTAGATATCGCTACCTAGGTATTTTTCATGTCTGGAGATGCCCTTCATAGTTTTATCAGTTGTTAACAAAGGAATATTTTCAGCACACAAGAGAATGAGGTTAAATGTATGTAGTTTCTATGCACTAGCTGCTTTTCTTTTCTTTTTGGGGAGGGGCAAGGGAACTATTACTAACTCATAAAGTAAGGTATATTGCAGAGCAATTCCTGACTTCTTTTTATTTGATTTTTTCCCCCTGGCCAACTGTTTTGCATTGAAATCCTAGCTACAATTGTTTTCAGTGTTTTTATCTATCAAATAAATTGTAAGTGTTCATTAAGATTTACAACACACTAAAATGCAAGTGAAGCTTTGACATATTTTGTTTCTTTATTGAGACTAAGTTATTCAAACCAATAGCATCCTATGTAGGTTCTCTCAATGACCAATGTACCTCACTGGTAGAACTCTCAGGATATTTTTGATGTTTGACCAAAAATAACTAATAAATCAATCTTAATCATTGTGTTAGTACCAAGCATAGAAATACAAAGAATGAAACAATCTCTATTCTCAAGAACCTTACATTAGATTATAGGTACTAATAAAAGACTTCTTTTTCTGGGATAAACCATCTACCTCTAATCCACCTCTAATTCTTTAACATAATTTTGTAAATTCTATCAAGGCGAAGAGGTTTGACCAGCTACTAGAATAAAGCCAATCCCAAGTCCTCTGCATATGTCCTTTTCTTTCCTATGAGTGAATGAATGACGAATTTAATAAGCACTTATTTGAGCAGAACACTGACCTGAGAGGTGAGGATAAGAATAGAATGGTAAGCAGTTGGCAGCTGGCGGGGGTGATGGGCTCCACAAGAGTTGTTTTCCCAGATGACTGGCTATGTGGTCTGGGAAGGGTTTTGGTGCTCATCTTCTTGTTGGGAGTTGGCCAGCAGTTGTTGCTGATAGTAATAAAAAAAGGTGAATTCTTTCTCCACAATGATTTTTCACCTCAGTGATGACTTCAGGAGCTAAAATAGAAGCAAGGTGAGTATTTTGGGGAACACTATTCATTTCCAAGGCTCAGAGACCTGGGTTGTCTTTATATTAGTAGGGTCTTAGGGGAGATGATAGTCAAGATTCAGAGGTGGGGAACCTGTGACCTTCTAGGTCCTTGGGCGCAGCCTTTAGACTGAGTACATGTTTTAGGGAATTTGTTGTATGAAGTTTGGATTCAGTAAAAGGGCTGCACTTGAGGACCTGGAGGACCGCGTATTGCCTCGAAGCTGCAGACTCCCCACTCCTGGGAAATATGGTGGTTGTGGCTTGCCCTACATCATATATGATGCCTCCTGCCTTTCCTAGGGTGCCTTGCTGCTCTTTAAAAACAAATGATATCAAATAATTTGCAATTAATTCTGTGTTTGTGTGTGTGTGTGTGTGTGTGTGTGTGTATTTTAAAAGCAGGTTGTTTTGTCAATGTTTTATTAGCTTCCAGGTGTGTGGAACTGCTATTCCTCTACAATCTACACAAGTATCATAGTTTCAAATTGAAGGCAATTAATTTTGGTTGTTGACTTAAACTGCTGTTGAGAGGTACTTCATTTCCTGATTCTTGCTCCTATAAATAGATTAAGGGTTACATGAAAGTCAAGCCTTGCATATTTGTCCTCTCTCTAGATAGATTTCACATGTTTGCTTATCTTTTAGCTCCCTCTTAATACAATGTATCAAAATAATTTATACCTTTCTTTCATTCTCTTTTTATATCTTTACCTCTATTTCTTTCATCCAAACTTCTCTTTTTTAAGTTACTTAAAAAAAAACTATGGGAGGTGGGAGGGGGGAAGATGACCTGTTTGAACAAGAAGAAGAAAGAAAACTTCTTAGAATGGATATGTCATCATTCACTCCCCTGGGATTATACTTCCTAAACTCATATTGGCCCTCACAGGTTGAGACTGCCCACCATTGTAACAACCACTACCTCAGGTTCTAGGTGCAGTGGTGGGGAACCTGCAGCCTCAAGGCCACACATAGTCTTCTAGGTCCTCAAATGTGGCGTTCTGACTGAATCCAAACTTCACAGAACAAACCCCATTAATAACATTATTTGTTCTGTAAAACTTGGACTCAGTCAAAAGGCCATACCCATGGAAATAGAAGGCCACATGTGGCCTGGAGGCCCCAGGTTCCCCACTCCTGTTCAGGTAACCCTCATGATTGGTTACAACCCTATTACTTTCAATGCCTGTGCTCAATAAAAGAATTTACCCAAATGGCATAGCAAAAACAATAGTTATAAAAATTTCTCTCATAAACTCCCAAGCATACTCACTCTCCTACCAACACTTACCACTTCCATTGGAGGATAGTGGGCACAATTTTAAAGGATAGTGATATATAGGCACACAAGGGAGGAATACATGGAGCCAACAAGAATCACAACTCCATAACTCATGACAGTGATTTCCTTCATCTCTCTGTGACTATCCTCCAAAAGTTCACTACTAGGTATGGCCTCTGGGCTAGAGTGGTGGCTTTGTGGCTAAGCTGGTTTGTTCAGCTTCTGTCATGCTAGTTATTTACAGGGCATGATGTCTTAGCTGGAGTGCACGATCCACCTAGACTCTGTTAGCTGGGGTGCTCTGCCACCAGGATGGCTGTCCCTCTGTTCAGCTGTACATGTGTGATAGTAATGGCAATTAAAGATTCCCCTGTATTGGCTTGGTTTTCAAATTGATTGTATTAAAACCCAGAGTTTGTTAATCCCACCTGTGGGATGGGCTTGTTGATGTGAAAAGAAAGTCCTGAAGTGGGAGGAGCTGGTGACGTAGATTTGGAGAGACACTGGAGAGAGGCGGAAGATCTTTTTTGGAAGCAGCACCTCGTGGAGAGAGAGACTAAGAAGATTGCTGGTGGCCGCTTTGAATTGCCCTGGACTTTTGAGACCTGCCCCCTGAGCTGCCAAGGACTGAGGAGACATGGCTGTTTTGCTGGTACTTTGTCTGTCTGTTTTGATGTTATTTTGCCAGATTTGTCCACTGGTGAAAGACTGTCCTGTTGAAGAAGTCCTGGAACCTGGCATTTGGTTAAGAAGGCCTGAGACTGTCCTGCAGACAGAGAGTGAATACTGTCCACTGGTGAGGGACAGTACTGTTGTTGCAGGGGTCTGGAGACTGTCCTGCAGACAGAATGAATACTGTCCACTGGTGAGGGACAGTACTGTTGTTGCAGGGGTCTGGGAGCCTTTCTGTTGGTTCAGAAGCCCTGAAGAAGGATTTTCTTGTTGTATGTTTACAGAAATCCTGGGAGAGGGCTTTGCTAATGTGTTCAGGGGTTCTAGGGCTGTTCTACAGACAGAGGATAAATTCATGAAGGGACTGGCAATGTATCTTATGGCCTTGCTAAGCCTTGTCTCTCCAGGAACTAAGATTGCTGAGAACTTGCCTCGTGTCAAGATGAAGAAAAGACCTCCATTTGGGTATTAAGTGCTGTGTTTAAACTTGATGTAACTCTGGGGTAGATTCAATTGTGATCCAGGGGTGGGGAACTTTTGACCTTTTTGTGTTCTATGGTTGAGCAAATGAATGTATTTTACTTATGTTTGGAAACTAATCTCCATTTGAGAAGAGGGGCTTTGTGGTGGACTTAATTAAGGTATAGCCTAGGGGTGGAGAAGTATTTGGAACAGAGACTTTGTAATTGATTGAATGATTGGAAAGTCCTGGGGTGGGGTAGGCCTTGGAGATGATTTAATCACACTTAGTAAATGCTGTATTTTGAATGATGTCATGTTTTGATCTTCTCTGTTCTGGGTTTGTTACTGAATAAAATAGAGAGCACCTATGCTGGTATTTTGAACCTGGGAAGTTGCCTTTCCTTGGCATTACATTACAACATGCTACTTAATTACACCTCTGTTCGCTACCATTCTACTTCAGGTTCAGTTGAAGCCATCAGCTGAGGGTAGTATTGTGTTCCTTCCAGAAGGGCAGAAACAGTTAGCCTAGGATTGGCAGAAGACTTTCCATTTTTCTTCCCTTTCCTGAGCCTGATTTTTTCTTAACTTCTCTGGCAACAGGTGACAATGCAAAGAAGTGTAGCCTCTCCTCCTCCCTTCTCTCTTTCTTACCCCCTGTCCCTCTGTCCCTTTTCCTCCCCCCCCCCCCTCTCTCTCCTTGAATCCTTCTTGCTTTAAGGCTAGATTTCATTGAAAGACCTCACTCTAACTTATGGTGATCATTGAGTACAATCCCCTAAATCTTCATCTCTGCAGATTATGATCATTTACCAAGTCACTAAACAGCTCTGAGGATGAGGGTTCTCCAGTTTAACTGTAAGTTTTTCCTTTTGGTTTTACATAGATATCTAGGGAACACAGTCATAAAGTAGTCGGGGGGGGGGGGGGGGATGAAGGGAAGGAGCAAGTCCATTGTTTCTCCTACTTTCCAAGTTTTACAGATCGATTACTCAAAAGATCACACTGAATTTGCCCTTTCCCCTTCTCTTCAAAATATTGACAAAAGTTTGAAATTATAATATATTACAGAAATACTGATGAAAGAAGACTGTGTTTGAAAGGGGAAAAATGAACATGCCTCACCACTCAAATAGAACTAACATTCTCCCTGAGATTAGCAGCAATTTCTTTTCTTTAAAAAAAAAATTGTTTGTGGGGGGCAGAGTCAAGATGGTGGAGTAGAAATAGGACTTCCATGGGGCTCTGGCTTCCACCTCCTCCAATTCATGTAAAAAGTGACTCTGAACAAACTTTGGAGCTACAGAACCCACAAAATGACACAGAGAAGCTAACCTCCCACTGAGGACAGCCCAGCAGGCCAGCAGGAAGCGGCCAGTGCAGTGCTCTGGGAGCCAACCCCAGCCCCACACCAGCCAGAGGTCTTAGCCTCAGGGGAGCCACAGCCAGTCACCAACTTCAGGGACTTCAGACCACCAGCAACTGTGGCATTTTCCAGAATTGTTAACCTATAGATGCTAAGGACAAAGTGAGAAGTCAGTTCAATGTGGAATTTGGAATCCAGTAGTTCAGGAGTGTCGTCAGCCTTTGACCCCGGGGTAAGAAGCTGCTGAGGCGTGCAGCTGCAGCCATGTGGATGCTTCAGCTCCTGGACTGCAGATTGTAGGGGGACAAAGCAACCAGTGTGAGGGGAAATTGCTATTGCTTTAACCTGCTTGGATCTGGTTTGCAGTCTAGGGTGGAGGTCCTGGGGTGTGTGACCAGCTTGCCAGAGAGGGTAGAGGCTTCAAAAAGGGCACCCAACTAATACCTTCAGCAGCTGAGAAAACCCCAGTGATTGGGACAAAGCTCCTCTCTCTGGTAGCAGAGTCCTACTGTGACAAAAAGCCCAAAATTCAAGTAATTGAGTGACAACATGAGCAAACAAGGGAGGCAAAGCAAGCAGAGCAACCCAACTTTACCCTCCTATTTTGGGGACAAAAAGGATCAAAGTATGGAACAGAAGGAGGACAGCAAAGTCAGAACTCCTGCACCAAAAGCTTCCAAGTAAAACACGAGCTGGTTACAGGCCATAGAGGAGATTAAAAAGCTTTTAGGAAACCAAATAAAAGAAGTGGAAGAAAAATTATGAAATGAGAGTCAACAACCTGACTGAAGAAAATAACACCTTAAAAAATAGTCTAACTCAAATGACAAAAGAGGCTCAAAAAGATAATGAGGAGAAGAATGCCTTAAAAAGCCAAATTTTCCAGATGGAAAAAGAATCTCAAAAGCTCACTGAAGGGAATCATTCCTGAAGAATTTGATTGGAGCAAATGGAAGTTAGTGACTTTATGAGAAATCAAGATACTATTTAAAAAATCCAAAAGAAAGGAAAAAATAGAAGGCAATGTGAAATATCTCATTGGAAAAACCACTGACCTGGAAAGTAGATCCAGGAGAGATAATTTAAAAATTATTGGACTACCTGAAAGCCATGATAACTAAAACCTAGAAATCATCCCTCAAGAAATTCTCAAGGAAAATTGCCCTGATGTTTTAGACCAGAGGGCAAAATGGAGGTTGAAAGAATCCACTGACCACCTCCTGGAAAAGATCCCAAAAAGAAAACTCCTAGGAATGTTATAGCCAGGTTCCAGAATTCCCAGATCAAGGAGAAAATATTACAAGCAGCCAGGAAGAAACAATTTGAATATTGTGAAAACATCATCAGGATAACACAGGATCTGGCAGCTTCTACACTGAGGGATCATAGGGCCTGGAATATGATATTCCAAAGGTCAAAGGAGCTGGGAATAAAACCAAGAATCACCTACCCAGCAAAACTTAGTATTATGTTTCAGGGGAAAATATGGTCATTCAGTGGAATATAGGACTTTCAAGCATTCTTGATGAAAAACCAAAGTTGAATAGAAAATTTGACATTTAGATACAAGAAGCAAGAGAAGCATGAGAAGGTAAACAGGGAAAAGAAATCATAAGGAACTTGTCAAAGTTCAGTGATTTACATCCCTATATGGAAAAACGATAACTGTAACTTATGAAACTTTTCTCAGTATAAGAATAGTTGAAGGGAATAGAAATGTATGTATATGTGTAGATGTATGTATGTGAATATATATGTATATATATACACACATACATACATATGTCTATATAGGAGGATATAGAAGGGTATGAATACATATGTGATTGTGTATATATATATATATATTTACAGGTATACATAGATAGAGGGCACAGGACCAATTTAATAGGAAGGGGTGATACTTAAAATGTGAAATTAAGAGGTGAGAGAGGGATATAATGAGAGGAGATGGGGAGAGACAGAATGGGGTAAACTATCTCATATAGAAGAGGCAAGGTAGAATGGTTACAATGGAGGGAAAGAACAGGAAGTCAAAAGGGAAGGGATCAACCTTATTCTCAATGAATTTGGCTTAGGGAGGGAATGATATCAACACTAAATAGGATATCTCACCCTACAGGAGAGTAGGGGAGAAAGAGATGAGAGGGGGGATGATGGAAGGGAGGACAGGCTGGGGGGGGGAGTGAAGTTGGAAGCACCCACTTTTGAAAAGGGACAGGATTAAAGTAGAGAATAGAACAAGTGGGAAGTAGGATAACAGGGAGGGAAATATAGTCAGCCTTTTACAATATA
Source organism: Petaurus breviceps papuanus (assembly GCF_028583685.1). Lineage (NCBI taxonomy): Eukaryota > Metazoa > Chordata > Mammalia > Diprotodontia > Petauridae > Petaurus > Petaurus breviceps. Next base: position 1,933,188 of record NW_027186523.1, on the reverse strand, counting down.
TCCCCTATGGAAATGTTTTGCATAGCTACACATGTACAACTGATAATGAATTGCTTATCTTCCCGGTAAGGGTGGGTGACAAGGGAGGAAGGGAATGAATCTGAAATTCAAAGTTTTAAAATGAAATGTTTTATATATATATATATATATATATATATATATATATATATATATATATATATATATATATATATATATATATATGCTATGATTCATATTATTTTACATATAACTGGGAAATAATATATACAGGCACTGGGGCATAGAGATTCACTGTGCCCTACTGGAAAGTTGCATGGTGTATGGGAGAAGACATGGGAGAGAGCAGATTGGAGGAGGGCATATCCAGTGGGATTGCTTTTTGGAGTGGTGGGCAGGGGAAAATTGGGGAGAAAATTTGTAACTCAAAATCTTGTGGAAATGAATGATATATACTAGAAGTTAATAAAGAATTTGAAAAAAAATAATAAAAAAAGAATTTTTTTAATTTAATAAATAAATAAATATTGCTTGGTAATAAAAATAACTTTCTCTTTCTTCTACCCCATCCCCTCCCACTGAAAAATGAAAACAAAAAAACCACAAATGGCTTTGTAACAAATATAGATAGTCAAAACTAATTCTTAAATTAGTTATATCCAAATGCTATATGTTTACTATTTGTAAATTTATACATCGATCTACACTGACTTCCTTACCTTTCTGTCAGGAAATTGGTAGCATCATGAATCTTCTGGAATCATGGATATTCATTGAATTGATCATATCAAGTTTTTCAACATTATTTATCTTTACAATATTGTCATTATTGGAAAAAACTATTCTCTTGGTTCTGCTCACTATTCATTAGTTCATATAAGTCTTCCCTGGTTTCTCTAAAACTATTCCCTTCATTGTTTCTAACAGTGAAATAGTATTCTATTACATTCATATAACTTAATTTGTACAACCATTCCCCAACTGATAGGTACTCTTTTAATTTTCAGTTCTTTGCCACAACACACACACACACACACACACACACACAGGCTATAAACATTTTTGAAATATATGTACTTTTCCTTTTCAGTTCATTTCCTAAACAAATCAGTGCTACCATTGCTGCTAGAAAGGGTGCACTACTCCCTATGTCTCTATTCATCATCCTTGTAACTTTCTGTAAGGGTTATGGGATTTAAAGATCTTCCATGCCCCATTGGACTTGCTGATGTAGCAGGAAGGGGCAGAGCAAGAGGAAGCAGAAGCCAAGCTAGAGTTCCTTCGGCAGCTAGCAGTGGCGGCAACTGCGGCAGCAGAGGCAGCGGCAGCGGCAGCGCGAAGCCCTTTTTGAGTCAGCCAGAATTTCTGCTAAGGACTCCTGCTGAGGACTGCCAGGGGCCGGAGCTGCTGGGAGCACGCTTCCTGGACGCTGGGTGGTTGCTGTGAATGGGGAGAGGAGGACCTTTGCCTGAGGTAGCCTGTTCTGTTTTAAAGGCTTGAGAATGTGGGTGCTTTCTACTTTATCTACCTGTGCCAATGTCATAACTACTCTGATGGCTTTCACTTTCTGGTTTTGGGACTCAGTCTTTTGGTATTTTAATAAATTTTCTTGCTTATTCCCCCATATGGCAAGCCTGATGTATTTTGTGATGGATAATTATATCAGCATATCTGTAATTTCCATAGGCATTGTGAATATGGCATTGCTGATACACTTTCCAAACCAAGATATTGCATCCCCCACTTCCCACCCCTCTCCCCTGGCTTCCACTGACATACACAGAGAGAGACTGTTTTTAGATAGATGATAAATGATAAATAGATGTATAGATAGATAGATAGATAATAGATAGATAGACAGATAAAATAAAGAAATCAACATGCATTTATTAAACAGCCTCTGTATACCACTAGATATATACCACACACTATATACTGAGTGTTGGGAATACAAGCAAAAAAAAGAGTCATTGCTCTCAAGGAGTTTACAATCTGATGAGGAAAGACAATATTTGAAAAGTGTGTGTAGGGGGGAAATGCCCATAAAGGGGGCAAAGTGGAAAAATAGTCTGGGGAGTCATGGGAGTCAAGTTTGAAGTGGGCATGGTTGGCATTGGTACTTTTTGGAATGGGATTCCAAGGAAATCATCCAAGATATAGGAGTAGGGCATTGAAAATGTGAGAAGGCCACTGGAGAAGAGGTGCAGAAGTTGTCCAGGGGGTCATGGACTGAGTTGAGTTTGAAGAAAATAACTTTGCATTTATATTTATATCCCCAACACTAAGCACAGTGTCTAGCATGTAGTATCTTATATTATTCATCCTTTTATTCATCCACTAATTGAACATTCATGCCTTTTATATACTCTCACCTCTCTTATTTTTCATGAAACTGCTCTCTCCTGGTTCTTCTAAATATCTAATTGCTCCTTTTCAGTCTCCTTTGCTTAACCATTATCTATCATCCTTCAATCTGAACCCTAACTGCTTGGTCATTGTTGAGATGATACAAAAACTCTAACCAGACTAATGTAAACTTTTCTCTCCCATTCTCATCTATTCTGTTCACTTTTCCTTTCCTCTTCTTTCCTCTCTTTCTAATCCATGACAAATCAAATCAACTGAATTGATGGGCCATTGCACTTTTGCCATGTAATTGTGTGCATATAATTGGCAATTCAAATGTGTTTGTTGAGTAAATGAAGTACAAAGAAATGTTTAAGGCACCTAGGGTCATATTTCTTATATTTTAGCTTCCTCAGCACCTGCCATAGAGCTTTGAACATAGTAAGTATTTAATAAATGTTGAATTAATAAATACCTGTGGAATTAATGAATACTTTTTTGAGTAATTTATCCCAACCCCCATCATTTTCTGATTGCAAACTTCTGTGATTGAGTCTGTGACAGGGATCAAGTCAGGAAGCTAAAGAGTAGTTTATAAATAGATGATGGATTTAATTGCTTAGGAAAGGTTCCATTAATTGATAAATAAATAACTCAATGGGAAATTTAAGTGATGAAAGTGTCCAATGCTGAGTTTTGTAAGTTCTTGTTCAGTTAAGAAAAACATGATTTCCTCAAAGAAAAATTGAAGCTGAAATAGCAAATTAAACAAAACTGTGAAAAAAAGAAGACATGCTCATGTTATTCCCGTGTACAAAAACACAGAGAACCATATTATTTAGGAGAATTGGCAGATTAATTAAGAAGTCTGTTATTGCTTACATTAAAAAAAAAGAAAAGCTGAGATTTTTGGGAACCAAGATGGTGAAGTAAGCAATAAATTGTAGTAACTCTTCCATAGTAACTCCCCCATATTCACTTCCAAACAACCACAAATTGCACCCCAGAACAAATCTTGAAAAAGCAAAACCAGAAAAAAGATGAGGTAAAACAATCTTTGAGTCCAAGAAACCCATAAGATTAGGGGCGGCCAGGTGGCTCAGTGAGTAAGAGCACCGGCTCCAGTGTTGGGATGACCTGGGGATCAAATCCAGGCTCAGATACTTAGCACCACACCCAGAAATAACTGGCCATGTAACCTTGAGCAAGTTACTTAACCCTGATTGCTTAAAAAAAAAAGAAACCCATAAGATCAGGAGGAAAGGTCTGTTTCACTCAGATAAAAGGGGAGTGCAGTTCAGGACAAGAAATGTCCCAGCAAAACCCATCTCAACAAACCAGTGGTAGATCCTGAGCCCTAGTGCAATGGAGCAGGCAAACACCAACACCACCCCCCCAGCCTCCCTCCACCTTTGTATGCCTCAGCATAGCCAAGGAAACAGCAGACACCAGCTCTGAAAACTGCCATGTGCTTCAGCATAGCCCTGGGCAAACAGGCAACCTCTAGTAGCCAGACTACCATGTGCATCATTACAGCCCCGAGGAAATGAAGAAATACCCCACCTGCCTCAGCATATGCCAGACACCAGCACTAGGTAAGCTGCCAGACCCCTACAGCCTGCAGCAGCACCAGCCACCCTCCATTTTACTCCCTTAGTGCAGTACCAAACATGAGGGTGACCTGAGGGCTTCAGTGGAACATCAGTACAGCACCAGGTAAACAACCAGGACCTATAGTCACTGGCACAAGAAGCCTGAGACAGTGCCTCTTTCACCCTAGGAGCAGAGCTCAAATTTAAAAGAAAGGGAAAAGGTCATAAAAGATAAGCAAAAACCAACAAAAACAGAATCTGACCACAGAAGGTTATTATGGTGATAGGGAAGATGAAGATACAAACTCAGAAGAAGATAACAATGTCAAAACACCAATGTGCAAAATGCCAAAGAAAAATGGGAAATGGTCTCAAGCCCATAAAGAATATATGGAAGAGTAAAAAAAAAAATAAAGCTAAAAAATCATATAAGACAGGCAGAAGAAAAATTGGGAAAATAATTGAGAGATGCAAGAGAATTATGAAAAAAAAGTCAACATCTTGGAAAAAGGAAATGACTGCTTAATAGAAAAGGAAATTTAAAAATCCACAAAAGAAAACAACACTTTAAAAACTGCAATTGGTCAAATAGGAAAGAAAGTACAAAAACTAGTTGAGGAAAACCACTCCTTGAAAGTTAAAAATGGGAAAGTGGAAACTAATGACACCATGAGGCATCAAGAATCAATCAAACAAATTCAAAAGAATGAAAAAATTGAAGAAAATATAAAATACTCCACTAGAAAAACAAATGATCTGGAAAACAGATCCAGGAGAGACAAAGCAGAATCATTGGACTACCTGAAAGCCATAATCAAAAGGAGAACCTGGACTATATCTTTCAAGAAATTATCAAGGAAAACTGGCCTGATATCCTGGAACCAGAGAACAAAATAAGCATTGAAAGAATACATTGATCACATCAGGAAAGAGATCACAAAATAAAAATTCCGATGAAAAACATAGCCAAATTTCAGAAATATCAGGTCAAAGAAAAAATATTGCAAGTGGCCAGAAAGAAACAGTTCAAATATCGAGGAGCCACAATCAGAACTACACAGGACTTAGCAGCTGTAACATTAAAACATTGGAGGTCATGGAACATGACATTCTGGGAGAGCAGAGTCAAGATGGCGAAGTAGAAACAGGACTTCCATGGGGCTCTAGCTTCTACCTCCTCCAATTCATGTAAAAGGTGACTCTGAACAAACTTTGGCGCTACAGAACCCACAAAATGACACAGAGAAGCAAACCTCCCACTGAGGACAGCCTGGCAGGCCCACAGGAAGTGGCCAGCACAGTGCCCTTGGAGCCAAGCCCAGCCCCATGCGAGCCCAAGATTTTGGCCTCAGGGTATCCTGACCAGCCACTGGCTTGAGGGACTTCAGATCACCAGCAGCTGTAGTGGTTTCCAGAATTATCAACCCATAGATACCAAGGACAAAGTGAGAGGTCAGTGGAGTGCAGACTTTGGGAGTTCAGTCCAGACCACTCCACTAGTTTGGGAGTGTGGTCCAGCCCTTATACCCTGGAGGGAGAAGCCTCTGAGGCACCATGACCATGCAGGCACCGCCACGTGGCAGCTTCAGTTCCTGGCTTGCAGATTGTAGGGGCACCAAGAGACTAGTTTGAGGGGTAATTGCTCTTGTTTTAACCTGCTTGGATCTGGATTGCTGTCGAGGGTGAAGGTCCTGGGGTGCATGACCAGTTTGCCAGAGCATGTGGAGGCTTCAGAGAGGGCACCCAACTAACAGCTTCAGCAGCTGAGAAAACCCCAGTGATTGGAACAAAGTTCCCCTGCCTGGTAGCAGAGTCATTCTGTGGCAAAAAGCTCAAAAGTCAAGTAATTGAGTGTTAACATGAGCAGGCAAAGGAAGCAAAGCAAGCAGAGCAATCCAACTTTACACTCCTATTTTGAGGACAAAAAGGATCAAAGCATGGAAGAGGAGGAAGACAGCAAAGTCAGAACTCCTGCACAAAAGCTTCCAAGAAAAATTCAATCTGATTAGAGGACATAGGGGACGTTAAGAAGGATTTTGAAAACCAAATAAGAGAAGAGGAGGAAAAATTGTAAAGAGAAATGAGAACAATGCAAGAAAATTATGAGAGTCAACAACCTGACTGAAGAAAATCACACCTTAAAAAATAGACTAACTCAAATGGCAAAAGAGGCTCAAAAAGGCAATGAGGAGAAGAATGCCTTAAAAAGTCAAATTTGCCAGATAGAAAAAAAAATCTCAAAAGCTCACTGAAAAGAATGATTCCTTCAGAGTTAGACTGGAGCGAATGGAAGCTAGAGATTTTATGAGAAATCAAGATATGATTAAAAAGATCCAAACAAATGAAAAAATAGAAGGCAATGTTTAATATCTCATTGGGAAAACCACTGTCCTGGAAAATAGATCCAGGAGAGATAATTTAAAAATTATTGGACTACCTGAAAGCCATCATCAAAAAAAAGAACCTAGAAATCATCCTTCAAGAAATTCTCAAGGAAAATTTCCCTTATGTTTTAGAATCAGAGAGCAAAATAGAGGTTGAAAGTATCCACTGATCACCTCCTGAAAAAGATCCAAAAAAGAAAATTCCTAGGAATGTTTAGCCAGGTTCTGGAATTCCTAGATCAAGGAGAAAATATTACAAGCAGCCAGGAAGAAACAATTTGAATATTGTAGTAACACAATCAGGATAAAACAGGACCTGGGAGTTTCTACACTGAGGGATCGAAGGGCTTGGAATATGATAATCCGGACGTCAAAGAGCTGGGATTAAAACCAAGAATCACCTACCCAGCAAAACTGAGTATCATGTTTCAGGGGAAAATATGGTCATTCAATGGAATAGAGGACTTTCTAGCATTCTTGATGAAAAAACCAGAGTTGAGGGGCAGCTAGATGGCACAGTGCACCACCAGTGGCTTTAGATTCAGGAGGACCTGAGTTCAAATCTGGTCTCAGACACTCAACACAAAACTAGCTGTGTGACCTTGGGCAAGTCACTTAACCCCAACGGCCCTATCTTCCACCCTCCAAAAAAAAAAGCAAAAAAAAATTTATTTAAGGTGCAGCTAGGTGTCTCAGTGAGTAAGAGCGCTGGCCCCAGAGTTGGGAGGACCCAGTATCGGTTCCAGCCTCAGTTACTTAACACCCACACAAAAAATAACTGGCCGTGTAACCTTGAGCAAGTTACTTAACCCCAATTGCTTAAAAAAAAAAACAGAGTTGAATAGAAAATTTGATATTCAGATACAAGAAGCAAGAGGAGAACGAGAAGGTGAACAAAAAAAAAAGAAATCATAAGGAACTTATCAAAGCTGAACTATTTACATTCCTACCTGGAAAAACAATAATTGTAACTTATGAACCTTTTTTCAGTATGAGAATTGTAGAAGGGAACAGAAATGTGTGTGTATGCATATATATGTATACATACATACATATATATATCTATATAGGAGGGTATATGGGCTTATGAATACATATGTGAGTGTGTTTATATATGTGTACAGTTATACATAGATAGAAGGCACAGGACCAATTTCATAGGAAGGAATGATACTTAAAATGTGAATTTAAGTCATGAGAGAGGTATATAATGAAAGTAAATGGGGAGAGACAGAATGGGGTAAATTATCTCATATAGAGGAGGCAAAGGAAAATGGTTACAATGGAGGGGGAGAACAGGAAGGCAAAAGGGAATGGGTCAACCTTATTCTCACTGAATTTGGCTTAGGGAGGGAATGACATACACACTAAATAGGGTATCTCACCCTACGGGAGTATAGGGGGGAAGGGATGAGAGGTGGTTGATGGAAGGGAGGGCAGGCTGTGAGGGAGCAAAGTTGGAAGCACCCACTTTTGAAAAGGGACAGGATCAAAGCAGAGAATAGAACAAGTAGGAGGTGGGATATGAGGCAGAAAAATATAGTCAGTCTTTTACAATATATCCACCATGGAAATATGTTGCATAGTTACACATGTATGACTTATATTGAATTGCTCATCTTCCCAATAAAGGTGGGTGAAAAGGGAGGAAGGGAAAGAATTTGAAATTCAAAGTTTTAAAATCAAATGCTTAAAAAATTATGTGTGTGTACCATTATTAATATTACTTTACATGTAACTGGGAAATAAGATATACAGGCACTGGGGCATAGAGATCCTCCGTGCCCTACTGGAAAGTTGGAAGGGGTATGGGGGAAGATATGGGAAAGAGCAGATTGGAGGAGGGGATATCCAGTGGGATTGCTATTTTGGCATGGTGGATAGGGGAAAAACAGAGAGAACATTTGTACCTCAAAATATTGCAGAAATGAATGATGTAAACTAGAAGTTAATAAGGCATTAAAAAAAAAACATGATATTCTGGAGGGCAAAGGATTTAGGACTACAACCAAGAATTATTTACCCAGTGAAATTAAGCATAGTACATCATGTGAAGAAAAATGGTCATTCAATGAAATAGAAGGATTTCAAGCTTTCATAAGGAGAAGACCAGATGTAAACAAAAAAATTTAATCTCCAACATCAAGACCTAAGACAGCATAAATAGGTAAAAAGGAAAAAGAAAATATAAAGGATTCAATAGAACTAAGCTGTTTTCCTCCCTACATGGAAAAATGATACTTGTGATTCTTAAAAATCAAATCATTAATAGTATAACTAGAAGGAATATACACAGACAGAGGGTGTAGGCATAAAGTGAATTTGAAGGAATAACATAAAAATATTAAGGGATGAGAAAGGGGAGTACACTGGGTGCAGAAGGAAGGGAGAAGTAGAAGGGTCAATTATTTCATGTAAAGAGGCATAAAAGACCTGTTACAATGGATGGGGGGGGAAGATGAGAGTGTGGGTGGTGGGCTTCACTTGAACCTTATTCTAGTTAGTAATGGCTCAGAGAGGGAATAATATACACAGTCAGTTGAATATAGAAATCTATCTTACCCTCCAGGGAAATGGTAGGGGCAGAGATTACGTAAAGGAGCAGGGGTGGGGGGTGGGAGGAAATGACAGACATGAGGGCAGATCAGGTAGGTGTTAGACATGCAAAACAGTGATTGGGAGGGAAAGGGTGAAAAGAGAGAGAGAACAAACAGGAGGAAAAAAGGATGCAGAGAAATTTACTGCAATCATAACTGTAAATGTGAATGGAATGAACTCTCCCATAAAACAGAAGGAGATAGTAGAGTAGACAAAAAAACCAGAATCCTACAATATGTTGTTTGCAAGAAAAACACTTGAAGCAGAGACATGAACAAAGTAAAGGTGAGGAATGGGAGCAGAATCTATTAGGCCTCAGCTGTATTAAAAAAAAAAAGGAGCAGTAGCAATCCTAATCTCAAAATAAAAGTAAAAATATGCCTAATTAAAAGAGATAAAGAAGGGAACTACATCTTGCTAAAGAGAACCATAAACAATTGAAGCAATATCAATACCAAACATAAATGCACCAAGTGGAATAAATCATATCATCCAAATTCTTAAACGAGAAGTTAAATGAGTTAAAGTAAGAAATAGTCAGCAAAACTATACTAGTGGGAGGTCTGAACTTTTCCCTCTCAGAACACAATGAATCCAATAGAAAAAAAAAAGAAACAAGAAACTAAGGAGGTAAATAGAATATTAGAAAAATGAGATATGACAGGCCTTTGGAGAAAACAGAATGGATTTGGCAACAGAAAGGAATACACCTTTTTCTCAGCAGCATATTGCACCTATAAAAAACTGAAATTGTAATAGGGCATATAAACCACAAAAGCAAATGTAGAAAGGCAGGAACATTAAACGTATTCTTTTTGGATCATAAAGCAATAAAAATTTCATTCAACAAAGAAAGATTAAAAATTCATTGGAAACTACATAACCTAATCCTAAAGAATAAGTGGGTCAAAGAACAAATCTTAGAAACAATCAATAATTTCATAAAAGAGAATGACAACAATGAGACAACATACCAAAATTTATGGGATGCAGCCAGAGCAGTACTTAACAAGGAAATTTATTTTTCTAAATTCTTATATCAACAAGATGGAAAAAGAACAGATCAGTGAATTGGGCATACAACTTTAAAAAAAAAAAACTAGAAAAAAAATCTCCAATTGAGCATCAAATAGAAATACTGAAAATCAAAGGTGAGTTTAGATTGAAAGTTAAAAAAAACCTGAAAACTATTGATCTAATAACTAAATTTAGGAGCTGGTTTTATGAAAAAAACTGAAAAGATAGATAAGCCACTGGTTAATTTGATTTTAGGAAAGAAAGAATAAAACCAAATATCTAGTATAAAAAAATTAAAGGAGTGAACTCACCACCAAAGAAAAAGAAATTAAAGCAGTTATTAGGAAATATTTTGCTTAATTATATGCCAAGAAATCAGACAATCTGAGAAAAATTAATGAATGTTTATGAAAATATAAATTATCCAAATTAAGAGATCAGGAAATAGAATGCCTAAATAACCCTATCTTAGAAAAAGAAACTGAACAAATCATTAATGAACTCCCTAAGAAAAAATCCCTGGGGCCAAATGTGTTCACAAGTGAATTCTACCAAACATTCAAAGAGCAGTTAGCTATATAAACTATTTGTAAAAAATAATGAAGAAGGAGTCCTACCAAACTCCTTCCATAATGCAAATATGATGCTGATACCTAAAATAGGAAGAACTAAAACAGAGAAAGAAAATTATAGACCAATTTCCCTAATGAATATTAAAGCAGAAATTTTGAACACAATTGATACTGTTAGTATTGCTAGTGCAAGGTGATTACAGCAGCAAATGACAAGGATTATCCACTATGACCAGGTGGAATTTATGCCAGGAATGCAGGGCTGCTTCAACATTAGGACTATCTACATAATTGACCATACCAATAACAAACCCAACAGAAATCATATGATTATCTCAATAGATGCCAAAAAAGCTTTTGATAAAATACAGTACCCATTCCTATCAAAAACATTAGAGAGCATAGGAATAAAGAGTGTTCCTTAAAATGATAAGCAGTATCTATATAAAACCATCAGCAAGCATTAGCTATAATGGGAATAAGCCAGAAGCCTTACCAATAAGTTCAGGGGTGAAGCAAGCATGTCCATTATCCTCATTATTATTGAATATAGTACTACAAATGTTAGCTATAGCAATAAGAGAAGAAAAAGGAATTGAAGTAATTAGAATAGGCAATGAGGAAACAAAGCTGTCACTCTTTGCCGATGATATGATTGTATATTTAGAGAACCCTAGAGAATTAACTAAAAAATTACTTGAAATAAATAACATTAGCAAAGTTGAAGAATATAAGATAAATCCACAAAAATCATCACCATTTCTCTGTATGACAAACAAAGCCCAGCAGCAAGAGATATAAAGAGAAATTCCATTTAAAATAACTGTAAACAATATAAAATACTTGGGAGTCTACCTGCCAAGATAAGCCCAGAACTATATTTCACAGAAAAACTTTTCACAGAAAGTCAGATCTAAACAATTAGAAAAATTATCAATTGTTTATGGGTAGGCCAAGTTAATATAATAAAAATGATAATTCTCCCTAAACAAACTTACTAATTCAGGGCCATACCAATCAAATCACCAAAAATTATTTTATAGAGTTAGAAAAAATAAAATTCATCTGAAAAAACAAAAGTCAAGAATATCAAGGGAATTAATGAAAAAAAAATACAAAGAAGGGTGGCCTAGCAATACCAGATCTCAAACTATATTATAAAGCAGTAATCTTCAAAAGTATCTGGTACTGGTTAAGAAATAGAGTGGTGGATCAGTGGAATAGATTAGGTAAGTAAGACACAGTAGTCAATGACCATGATAACTTAGTGTTTGATAAACCCAAAGAACACAGTCTTTGAGGTAAGAACACACTATTTGACAAAAACTGCTGGGAAAAATGAAAATGATAGGACACAAACCAGACACAGACCAACATCTCACACTGCATACCAAGATAATGTCAAAATGGGTGCATGATTTAGTCATAAAGGGTGATACCATAAGCAAAATAGAAGAGCAAGGAATAGTCTACCTGTCAGATCTCTGAAAAAGGGAAGAATTCCTGATCAAACAAGAGAAAGAGAGCAATATGAAATGTAAATAGATCATTTTGATTATATTAAAATAAAAAGCTTTTAAACAAAAATTGAATAAATGAAACCAAAATTAGAAGGAAAGAAGAAAGCTAGGAAACAATCTTTATAGCTAATGTCTTTGATAAAGGCCTCATTCTTCAAATACATAGAGAACAGTCAAATTTATAAGAACACAAGCCACTCCCCAATTGATAAATGGTCAAAGGATAGGAAAAGGCACTTTTTTTTGATGAAAAAATCAAAGTTCTCTATAGGGATATGAAGAAGTGCTCTAAATCACTGTTGATTAGAAAAATGCAAATTAAAACAGTTCTGAGGTACCACTTCACACCTATCAGACTGACTAACATGACAAAAAAGGAAAATGACAAATATTATGAACTGATCCAATCATTCTGGAGAGCAATTTGGAACTAGGCCCAAAAGGCAACAAAACTGTGCATAACTTTTGACCCAGTAATACCTCTACTAGGTATTACTCTGTATACTCTGTAATACTCTGTATCCCAAAGAGATCATTTTAAAAAAAAAGGGAAAAGAATCTACATGGGCAAAAATATTTATAGCAGCCTTTTTTGTGGTGGCAAAATATTAGAAATTGAGGAGATGACCATCAATTGGGGAATGGTTCCACCAGCTGTGGTATATGAATGTAATGGAATATTATTGTGCAATAAAAAAATGATGAATAGGCAGTTTTCAGAAAAACCTGGAAAAACTTGTATGAACTGATACAAAGTGAAATGAGCAGAACTAGGAAAACATTGTACACAATATCAGCAACATCATGTGATCAACTTTAAATGCCTCAGTTCTTCTTGGCAGCATAATGATCCAAGACAAGTACAAAGGACTCACTAAGGGAAATGCTACGCATCTCTAGATAAAGAACCGATGCATTTTGAACGCAAACCAAAGCATATTTTTTCACTTCCTTTATCCTTTTTGTGCTTCTTTCCCTTTTGATCTGTTTCTTTCTCTCACCACTATGACTAATATGGAAATATGTTTTACATGATAGCACATGTATAACCTACATCAGATTGCTTACCATTTTAGGAAAAGGAGAGGTCAGGGAGGGAGAGAGAAAAATTTAGAATGCAAAATCTTGCAAAAAATGAGTGCTAAAAATTGTCTTGATATGTAATGGGAAAAATAAAATACTATTAATAAGAAAAAAGCTGATATGTTTTAAAAATTCACATTGACATTACTTAATACAGACTGCAGAGCTTATGTTTGAACAGAAAGCTTAAAATAAAAAAAGGGGGAAGAAATGTGTTCAAGATTTTGGAGGTGTTTTTTGATCAAATGTACTGTTCAATTCTCACTAGTGAAAGATTTACATATAACCCTGGGGTGGTGCCTGAAGTGAATTAGTAGATAATCATTTAAAACACACTGAACAAACATAGATATTTGAATATATTAATCCTTCCAGATATGTAAAGATCAAGGTTAACATTCCTCAGAATACTAAAACATGAAAAGTCTTGATAAAATTGTAATCAATCACACAGAGGTATTCCATGTAGGGTGTTATTTTGCATTTGAATTAAGTAATACACAGCCTTAGAATACCATAGAATGGCATGGAAGCATACTACTGAATGGAACTTAGAACTCATCTAGTCAAACCTTTATTTTATATGGATGAAGAAACTGAAGTCTAGATAAGCTAAGGATTTGCTCATGATTATACCAAAAAGGGCAGATCTGGGTACTTTAGTCAATTATTTGTATTTCCAAGTTTGTCTGCTCCATTTGGGGGGGGGGAGCAGCAGGCACTTTTATTGTCTCTGTACACATGCTCTCCATCCCCCCACCTCTCCTCCTCACCCCTCAAGCTTTGGCTGTGGCTGCCTGGTACACCCCCAGCACTGTGAGCTGCTGAGTCTTCTGGCTCATCATCTTCATGATAGCCTGCTTCATGGCATGTTTCTCCTGCAGAGCTGGTTGAATTTTTTCCATCTGCTTAGTAAGGAAGTCAATTTTCCTCTTAAAGAGGTCTTTAGCATCATCAGCTGTCTTCTCCACATAGTAGCCAGTTCCTATGTCAATGAGAACATGCTCTACATCATGTAGCTTCCCAGGTACATACATAGAACTGGTCAATGGGACAAGTAATTCTTTCCCCTCGTTGCTCTTGTTCAGCACATTCAGATGGAAGCTGAGAACCAGACTTTGAGTCAAGATGAAAAGACCTCTTCTTGAGTACTTAATGCTGACTGAGAAGATTATGATTTACTGTGATCTAGGGGTAGAGAACTTTGACCTTTGTACTTCATTTCCCTTAAGGAGGCTTACTCCTTAAGGATGATTGAGTTAAGTGCTTATTGAATGATATCTTTTGTTTAAAACTATGTGGCCACTTTAGTGATAACTTGTTGTGTAATAACATTGTGAGTGCTGTACTTTGGTTTCTGTCAATGTTTTGTCTTAGTTTAATACTGAATGAATAGAGAGTTCACTATACTATGTAATTAGACCTTGAAGCTGTTCACAGCAGCAGTCCTCTGGAAAGCTGCTCATGCTTGGCTTTAAAGATGGTAAGCAATCAGATATAGTTTAAACATGTGCAATCATGTAAAACTTCTCTATATTAATCATTCTATACAAGAAGACTAAAAAAGGAATGAAAGAAAGTAAAAAAAAAAGCATGCTCTAGTCTGTATTCAAATAATATCAGTTCTTTCTCTGGAAATGGATAGTATGCTTCGTCACCATTCCTTTGGAATTGTCTTGGATCATTGTATTGCTGAGAATACCTATCGTTCTTCATCATACAATATTGCAGTTACTGTATAAAGTGTTCTCCTGGTTCTGCTCATTTCACTTTGCATCAGTTCATATAAGTCTTTCCAGGTTTTTAATTAAATCATCCTGCTTGTAATTTCTCATAGTATAATAATATCCCTGCACAATCATGTGTACTTCAGCTTGTTTAGTCTTTTTCCAATTGATGGGCATCCTCTTGATTTGCAATTCTTAGACACCACAAAGAGAGCTACTATACATATTTTTGTACAAATAGGACAAAATAATGATTCTTAAAGTTTGTATAATTTGAGGCAGAGCCCAGATAGCAAACTTTCATAAATTCCCTTCCAAACAACTATAAAATAATGTCTCAAAAGGAATACTGTAGAAGCAAGACCAACAAAAGGACAAGGTTAAACAATTTTCCAAGTCAAGACAACTTAGAAGTTTGGCAGGAAAGGTTTGTCTCACTAGAATTAGAATGGAGTGTTGTCTAGCATAGGCCACACCTCAGTTGGCCCACAGCCAGCCTTGGCGGTGACTGTTTGGTGATCTTAGTCCTTGGAAGAACTCAGAAAAGACTTAAAAATCAAATTAAATGGGAATTTTGGAAAAGGAATGAGAGTGATGCACAAAGATCGTGAAAAAAAAGTCAACAGCTTGGTAAAGGAGGCACATACAAAAAAATACTAAAGAAAACAATACTTTAATAAAAAGAATAGGCCAAATGGTAAAAAAAAAAAAAAGGCACAAAAACCCACTGAAGAATACTTCTAAAAAACTAGAACTGGTTAAATTGAAAAGGAGTACAAAAACTCACTGAAGAAAATAATTCCTTAAAAATTAGAACTGAGCAAGGGGAAGCCAATGTCTCCATGAGACATCAAGAATCAATAAAACAAAATCAGAAGAATGAAGAAAATAGAAGAAACTGAAATATCTGATTTGGAAAACAGACCCAGGAGAAATAATTTAAGAATTATTGGACTACCTGAAAGTCATGATAAAAAAAAAAAGAGCCTAGATATTGTCTTTCAAGAAATTATTAAGGAAAACTGCCCTAATGTCCTAGATCCAGAGAAAAAAATAAAAACAGAAAGAATCTACAAATCACCTCCTGAAAGACATCCCAAAATGAAAATTCTCAAAAATATAGACAAATTTCAGAGCTCCCAAGTCAAGGAGAAAATATTACAAGTAGCCAGGAAGAAACAGTTCAAATATCACGGAAATGCAGTCAGAATAACATAAGATTTAGCAGCTTCTACATTAAAGCATTGAAGGGCTTAGAATATGATATTCCAAAGAACAAAAGAGCTAGGATTACAACCAAGAATCACCTGAGTGTAATACTTCAGGGGGGAAATGGATATTCAATGAAAAAAGGATTGTCAAGCATTCCTGATGAATAAACTAGAACTGAATAGAAAATTTGACTTTCAAATACAAGAATCAAGAGAAGTACAAAAAGGTAAACAAGAAAGAGAATTGTAAGGGATTCAATACAGTTAAACTGTTTATATTCCTACATAGGAAGATGATATTTGTAAGCGACCAGTCTGAGGGGTTCGCTTTAGAATGTTCAAAATTCTACATTCAGAGAAGAAAGTTTTTAAAGGCATTCTTTAGTAAGCCAAGAGCTATTCTGGGCTACATAAATTTTCTCATACTTTAAGTTTGATATTGCAACTGAATGAGACATTTGTGCATCATTCAATAATTAATGAAAATACATTTATTTAGCCATAGCAAGACAATATTCAATAAGGATAGGCACTGAGGAGTCCTCAAGTTGATTCAACTCAGTTAAGTTCCTTTGTCTGATTACAGCTTTTTAGATAGTCCAATAATTCTTAAATTATCTCTCCTAGATCTGTTTTCTAGGTCAGTTGTTTTTCCTGTGAGATATTTTACATTTTCTTTTTTTTCAGTCTTATGAGCTTATTTTATTGTTTCTTGATGTCTTGTGAAGTCCTTAGCTTTCATTTGACCAAGTTTTAAGGAATTATTTTTTTCAGTGAGGTTTTGTACCTCTATTACCATTTGGTGAAGTCTGTTTTCAAGGAATTATTATCTTCATTATTTTTTGTGCCTCTTCTACCAAGTTATTACTTCTCTTTTCATAATTTGCTTAAATAGCTCTTTTTTTTCTTATTTTTCCTTTACCTCTCTTAGTTTTAAAATAATTTTTTTCTCTTTAAACAATAAAAATATATCTTTTGGGAATTCTTCTTGGGCTTGTGTACGATCTGTACTTTATTATTTGAGACTTTGTATTGTTGTTGTTCAGTTGTTTTCAGTCATGTCAAATTCTTCATGACTCCATTTGGGGTTTTCTTTGCAAAGATACTGGAGTGGTATTCCATTTCCTTCTCTAGCTCATTCTATAGATGAGGAAACTGAGACAAACAGAGTTCAGTGATTTGCCCAGGGTCGGACAGTTAGTGTCTTAGGTCACATTTGAATTCATTCATGACTCCAGACTCAGTACTCTATCTACTTTGTATATGTTTTCAATTCACTGCCTTTGAGTTTGCATTTTGAACATTCCTGTCCTCTCATTATAGTACCTTTTTATGGTCAGATTCTTTTTTGTTGTTGTTTTGCTCATTTTTTTTCCATCCTATTTCTTGACTTTGGACTTTATCTTAGAGTTGAGTTATGCTCATCTCTGGAAGCACAGGGTGCTGTCTAGCCTGAGTTTCTGTTTTCTATGTCCTTCTACTGTTTTCATAGCTCATTATTGGGTGCTTACAAAGTTGTGTGATCCAGGGAGAAGTCTGATTACTGCCCTTGTAGTCTATGCTCTGGTCCTTACCCATATAGGGCCTCTGCTCCCTCAGTACTGTAACTTCCCCTCTCTGGCCTGGAAGGGTGACTGTTTGTCCTTTGTATTCAAAGAAGACCAATAATATCATGATGTTGGGGTCAAGATACATTGTATTTTACTGTGACCCATCAGTCTAATATGAGCTCAAAAGAGTCTACCACAGGTCAGGCACAAACAGTTCATTTGAACAAAGAGATATCTCTATATTTGTGCATCTCACATTTCTTTTGTGATGGGTAATGTTTTAACTTGCATGTGAATTGAATTTAAGGCAGAGTTGCACAAAATCATCAACCTCTCTCTCTCTTCCAGAGTCATCAAAGTCCAGTGGCTAGACAGAAGTCAAGATGATGGGCAATGACCCAGGATGCAGTGGATAACCCTGGCATCTTTGATGTCTGACCAAGCTCTAAGCACTTCATAGATCCTGTTTTTGCCACCTTCATGGCCCACTGGAACAAGTTACTCTCATCTGCCCATTCTTCTAATTCTACCCAAATTTTCCATATATCTCAATGCATGGGTGTAATGGGTAACAGAGCTGCCAAATGGCACTCAACCTTATATAGGGGTCCCCTATGGGACTATTTCTGAACAGGTGTTCAGTTCCTTTACTCTCCTTGGGCAGTAGTCTACTCCTGGTACCTATGCCACCACCACAGTCTACAGTTAGTACTGCTTCTGTGGCACCTTGCTCCCAGCCAGGCCCCACCTTAATGTCTATAGAGCTTTTTCTGTCTTTTCAAGCTTCCCTGGAAGAGAAAAATCACTCACTCAGTGTGACTTTTTGTTGGCCTCTCCACTCAGAATTTGATTAGGTACATTTTTTAAAATTTTTGCTTTCTGGAAGGGGGAAGGTAGGGCAATTGGAATTAAGTGACTTGCCCAAGGTCACACCGCTAGGTTTTTGTGTGTGTGCTAAGTGTCTGAGGCTGGATTTGAACTCAGGTTCTCCTGACTTCAGGGATGGTGCTCTATACATTGCACCACCTAGCTGCCCCCCCTTTTTTTGTTTTGTTTTGTTTTTGGAGGGGGGAAGATGGGGCAATTGGGGTTAAGTGACTTGCCCAAGGTCACATGGCTAGTAAATGTTAAGTATCTGAGGTCAAATTTGAACTCAGGTCCTCCTGACTCCAGGGCCAGTGCTCAATAGAGCACTGTGCCACCTAGCCACCACCCAGTTAGGTACATTTTTTAAAGTTGTTACATGGTGATATATTTGTAGAGTTTTGATGAGAAGGCTGGTTTCACTTCACTATTTTGCCTCTGCCCAAAGCTCCCTTGTCTGAAAAACCCACAGTGATCCACCAGTCAAACATCAAAGCAGGGTCCTGGAGCTCCTTGTGTTTGCTTTGCGCTCAGACGATGAGTAAATGATGTTAAGTCTGAACGTTTAGCCTGGTTAGCCAAGCAAGTCTCAGGGATGGTTTCCATACCTTTTAAAGAAACACTAGCCTAACTTGCATGTTGGGGAGAGGAGGGAAAGAAAGGACTAAAATATTACTCCTACACGAAGGACAAATTAAGGAGTCAACAAAAACATACAAAAAGGGAAAACTGTAAGTTAGCCACCTGAGAAATAAAATGAAAAATCAGAGTATTTATCTAAAACTTAACATCTCCTCTGCCATTTAGTAAACCTCCAAGAGATCAAATCCTTTGAGAGAAAAAATCAGAATAACATTCTTCTAATTTTCCCAAATCATTAAGGTATTAGAAAAGCAGGGAGAAGACCTTCATTAGATTTGTTAAAGTTAATATTATTTATTTATTATATATTAGAATCTGTATCTCATGGACCTATTGAAAGCTCATTAATACCTTGTTATTTATAGCATCTATCCAAAACTGAAAGCCCACTAGATTACCCCTAGAACCTGAGGTAGTAGTCAATCTCTGGAAATCCAAATTGTAAGAGTAAAAGTTGGGGTAATAGCTCCAGAAGATGTGCTGCATTACTTTTCCAGATTAATTACCCATTTCTCCTCTTTTATTTTAGGGTACCAACAAACAAACTGTCATTCCTCATACCTGAAATTCCATCTCTGATGTATTAGCTTTTTTGGGGGTTAAGTAACTTGCCCAAGGTTACACAGCCAGTTTGTGTGTGTGTGTGTGTGTGTGTTAAGTATCTGGGGCCAGAACCAATCCTGGGTCCTCCCGACTCTGGGGCCAGCACTCTTACTCATTGTGCCACCTAGCCACCCTGGTGTATTAGCTTTTTACCCTGGAAGTGAAACTGGAATGCACTCCTTGTCATTTTTACCTTTTAGGATCTCTAGTCTCTTTCAAGATTCAGCTCATATGTAGCCTTGTGCATGAGACCTTCAATGATTCCTCCTAAGCACAAGCTTTTTATTTCCCAGGGTTACTTTTTCTCAGTTTTTGTATGTGTTTTATATGGACCTATACATATTAATGATATCTTCCTCTATAGAGTATAATCCCCTTGAAGGAAAGGGCTGTTTTGCTTTTCTATTTATATTTTCAGTACTTCTGGCAGAGTCTGACACACAGCAGGCACTTAATAAATACATCCTGACTGATCAGTCTCTTGTCTTCAGGTCAATGCATTTTCTAACAATAATTTATGAAACACCTACTAATGCAAGTTATTTTTTTTCTCCCAAAGTTGTTCTTAAATTCCTCTGAAATTCTTGTGGAATTGCATAAAGAAATTATGTGATCTATATCAAATTGCTTGCCTTCTAAGTGAAGGGGTAAGGGGAGGGAGGGAGAGAATTTAGAACTCAAAAAAATTTTTAAATGGTAAAATTGTTTTTACATATAATTGGGTAAAAATAAAATGTTAAAGAAAAATGTGATTTTTTTTATCAACTCATAAACAGTCAAAGTTTTTGTTGACCTGTTTTCTGATACTAAGGTGGGGAAGGTGTGGAGGGGCTGAGGCGGAGAGGGCAGGCTTTTGGCTATCTATATGAAAGATACAAATTCTAGTGTATTATGGTCTTTTCAATTCAAATAATCTTAAGTGTAACATATGCTCCAGATGGTTCCCTATGAAGAACAGCCATGCCCTAATGTCTGATACTTCTCAAAACAGGCCAAAGGCATGGCTCTAAATGTAGGTGAGCCAGAAGACAGAATCAAAGGAAGAGAGAATACAGTAATAGGTCACTGAGTGGGGCTTAAATGCATTACTTGCCTAGAGTACAAAGGTTATCAGGATATTTCTTGAACAAATAATCATAGGTTTGAAGATTCACTTCCTGGAATCTCTCCCAATCTCTTAATTTTCCTCACTTGTTTGTTTCCTCTCTTCTTACATATCTCCTGTTTTTCTTCCCTTTTGTTTCAATTCTTCTCTCCTTTTTGTCCATATATTTCATAAAAGTGCTATTTTGCTATTTTCCTCTTAAAGCAATACACAGAAAGATATGTGCACACACACACTTTCTTTGTTTTCTTATAAAGATTAGTGTTTTGTGTGCATTTGTGAGACTAGCACAGCTGTTAGTTAAAGTGGCCTCATCAAGATGATCCAACATACTATTTTAGAACAGTATACTGCAATTTCAAAAGATCTACACCCGTGTTTACCTTTGTAAGGTAACTGGTTCAAAGGAAATCCAGATGAGACCCAGGCACCCAACCTACCATGTTTCAGTGCTTTCAGCTGGTACTAAACATGTTTATATTTCACACTTTTACATTTTTATAGTTACAAATTCTTAATTAACATGAACAGCATTTCTTTACTTCTCTTCTGTAAGTAGAATAAACATTCCCTTACAAAGTGGAAGTACTAAATTGATTTATTCCAATACCTTTAGCGATTTCATCAGAATTTGAACAAGTTGAATGTGATGGGTGAATATCTTACCCTGGTTGCCCTTCAGTGAATACAGCCTGAGGCTGGCTCTGATATTACTTCCGTTTGGTAAATCATTTTTCACGAGGAACATGAATATAAGACAGTGTTAAAACCATGTGAAATGTGAACTCTGAAATATTACCTCCTGATCAGTCTTCATGGTCTTCAAATATGACAAGGTTGAGTAGTTGTAGCAAGTATAGACATTTTGCTTTGCTCAAGGGACTTTGTGTACTTTCTTAAAAATCTCAGAAAATTGTGAAGTTTGACCTTATCTTCTGCTTTAACATTAAGTGCCTCAATCAATCAACCACTCAATTAATAGGCAGTTATTATGTAATAACTATGTACTAGGTACAAAGACAAAAATTAAACAGCCCTTGCCTCAAAGGATCTCATCATCAAGAGATCTCTGATATCATCAGATAAAACATGTGTAACTTATTTGTGTATAAAATAAATACATACCGTATGTAGAGAGCAGAAACAATTGTCTGAATCTTTAGTTTTCTCCTGCTGCTTTTGAAAAAGAAGGTATTTTTCTTCTTTATTTCTTGTAGTTGGCAAAATTACATAGGGAAGAAGGAAGGAAGGGAAGGAGAGAGAGGGAAGGGAAGAGAGAAGAGAAAGAGACAGAGACAGAAACAGAAGAGAAACAGAGACAGACAGAGACAGACAGAGACAGAGACAGAGACAGACAGAGACAGAGACAGAGACAGAGACAAGAGAGCACACCTGTGGGCACTCGTGAAGCTTGAGCCTGATT
The DNA here is from genome assembly GCF_028583685.1 of Petaurus breviceps papuanus. Taxonomy (NCBI): domain Eukaryota; kingdom Metazoa; phylum Chordata; class Mammalia; order Diprotodontia; family Petauridae; genus Petaurus; species Petaurus breviceps. Next base: position 1,910,972 of record NW_027186523.1, on the reverse strand, counting down.
TCCCTTCCCTCTTCTTTCCCCTGCTGCTTTCTTTTTAAAGCAACTAAGCATAATTTCCTAAAATATAGTTCAGATAAGGTATTAGGAGCTATGTTTCTATTCTTTGAACTACTCTTCATTTCCCACCAAGTTGTGTTCTTCTGAACTTTTCCTTCATGCCTCTAGAAACCTCTGCATCCTGGAAGATCAATTTAGCCCTGGAATTCACACCTCAGAAAGACCTTCTGCCTCTAAGGCCCCTCCTTCTGATCTCAGACAACCTCCCAGAACCTCCATTTAAGGAGGGAACTGGGAACAGTTATCTTGGCATCTCCCATCAGGCTACACTATTCTCTGCTTTTCTAACATGCCCCCAAATGGGTAGCTTCCCCCACTGACCCGTTTTCTAGATTCCTTTAAAGTCTTCTCAATTACAACATAAGCTCTCTGAGGCAGGGACTGTCTTTCTTTTTGCTTGTCTTTGTATTCCCTACAGTTAGCACAGAGCTTGGCACACAATAACACTTACTAATTACTTTTTAACTGACTGGAGTTCTAGTCCTGGCCCCACCACTGAAGAATTCTGACTTGAAAAGACACTCAATCTTTTTAACTTTTGGTGACTTCCCTACAAACACTGAACATGATTTCACAGTTTCATTGAGATCTACTAATTCTGAATGATATGAGTTTAGAGTTAAATGAACCTTAAAAGTCTTCTAGTCTAAATCCCTCATTTTACATATGAGGAAACCGATACCCAGAGAAGTTAGGTTACTTTCTCGAAGGTATACAGGAACCTAAGTGGCTGAGATAAGATTCAACCCAAGGATGCTCTGATTCCAAATGCAGGGCACTTGCCCTATATGACTACAATGTTTAAAAGGAAGAGGGATAGGCATTGGAGCTGTGAATTCCTTGTTACAGGTCATTATTAGGTGAAGCAGCACTCTAAAAATGCATCTCTGCAATTTAGAGTTTTAGAAAATAGTCTGACACACGGACAGATTGGATGACTAGCCTGGAGTCACAAAGCTAGTATAAACCCAAGTCTTTCCTGGGGATTGGCTTTCTGTTCACTACACTATACTACCTTTATCTAAGATGTCATATCTAAAAGTCCTACTTGGATGCATCATTGTCCACTGGCAAAGCATAAAGAGGCTTCATTTAAGGGGCCAATGACTCACTGATTTTCTGTCATTCTAGGACCAGTTTCGCTAAATTAAGAAAGAATCATCACCATCAATATTGGGCAGCTGGTGATTTTTTTTCAACCAAGTCAATTCATGGAAACAAAGAGGAATTGTGGTCTCCATGAGAATATTGCCCACACCAAAGAAATCCCAGCTCTTTCAACATAGTCAAATAAGAAAAATGGTAGAAATAAATTCAAAGTTACTATTACAGTTACATTTCCTTTTCAAAATGCAGAACTCATATTTTCACAAATAATTTCACCCTTAGAAACATTTCTCAACTTTTATACCACATTTATTTTTGCTTGCTCTCAGCATGTTGAAGTTTGTCTCCAAAACAATAAAGTTTTGTTAGTTCAATTGACTGTAATCAGGAAAAGACACAGTTGTGGAAGGTTGGTATTGAAACTTGCTGTTCCTCTTCCCAATTTTTCCCATTTAGTTCAAATGTTCAACTGTTTAGCAGGCTTAGATAACTTAATCAATGAAGCCTTTATTTTTGGCATTCTCATGTTCCAAATTAAAATTACATTATATTTTTTTTTGGGAAAACCCCCCACCAGTACCATCTGTGAATTGAATGGTGTCATTACATCAAAGTACTGCAATTAGAACAATAGGGTAAAATTAATGCCAATGTTAAGTACAGATGTGCCAAATATGATGGGTAATTGATACACAATTCAAATTGACAACCACGTGCAGTATGGAAAGCCTCCAGGCATAACCCCAGATCCATTTGGCTAGTGGATGTCATGATTGCCTCACAGAGAATATATTTAAAAGAGCTTTTATGTGGAACTTAAAAATAAACAAACAACAACAAGAACAAAAGACTAATTTCAGAGAATCATATTCTACTATATGTTAGCCATACTGAGCTCTCATTAAATCCAAGGTAGAATTTGATTTGAAGAAGATAATCCAGAGGTTTTTGATCTAGCCTTGAGGAAAAATTCCCATTGTTTCTATTTAGAAGAAGTACATTTTCATATCTGTGTCCCAAGGAGAATCATATGGCATTGTTAATCCAATGGGTCTGCTTTCCTATCTTGGAAGCTGTGTCAGATTATTATGCCAATTATATAAAGTGGGCTTTTCAAAGTAGACTTGTGTCAGAATAGATTTGGATACTCGGTTTTCCCATCTGTAAAAGAGAATTACTGAATCACATAATTTCAGTTGGCAAAATTGTCAAAGGTCACCTAACCCAACCATTACCTACCAAGGTATGTCCTTTGCAAAAATAAATAAATAGAAATAAAATTGACAAGTAGTTATTTAGCCTTTCCATAAAGTCCTTAGGAAATGAAAAACCAAGTACCAACTGAGACAGCCCATTCCATTTTCAGATAGCTCTGTTAGGAAGTTTTGAGGTTCTTTTCCTCTTAGAGTATACATACATATATATTGTGTGTGTGTTTTTCACATACATGAACTATACACACACACACACACACACACACACACACACTATTTATCCCCACTACTCATCTGAGGTCAAGCAAAACAAGTCAAATCCCCTTTTCATTTGATTGCCCTTCAAATCTTTAAATATTTATCATGTTCCATGCTAAGTCTTCTCTGCTTCAAGCTAAATATCTTCATTTCTTTTAACCCATCTGCATATGCAGAAATTAGAGGCATTGAACCATCCTGGTCCCTCCCTTCTAGATACCCTCCAGTTTGGCAGCGACCCTCTTAAAATATGGCGCTAGAAGTGAACATAATACTCCAGATCTAGTCTTATTAGAGCAATATTTAGCACAAATATCATTTCCTTAGACTTTAATACTGTGTCCAAGGGTGGTGACAGTAAATATTTAACAACTAGTTCTTTGGGGGAGAAATGTATATCCAATATATTTTTAAATTTAATGTATATTATGATAACATTTTCTCCATCACTTTTTAAAATCTAGAAACCAACAAAGCAACAAATTGGGTCCCGATTTGTGGCATTTTTTCCTGATTTCCCATACATAAATGGGAATGCTGAAAATTTAACAATCAACTCTCTCAAGCTGGTGTGATCTAGCTCCAGCATACTACTGATTATGCCCCTCCTAACAAAGCATGTCAACATGACCTTTTTCAGGTGCCATATCACACTTAAACTTATATTAAAACATCAGCACAATAAAATCTCCAATGATTTTTTTTGATAAACTCTTGTCTACCACAATTTCCCACATCTTGCTCTTATAAAATTGCTATTGTTGTTGTTTCATAGATGTTAGTGTAGTTCAGGCTCTAGAAGCATTTTTCCAGCACCATTCATCTAAATTGAAAATGAAATTCCCCAAGAAACACTGGATTGGCTAAAGAGACCCAGTCATATCTTATGATTCTTGGATAAAGTAGCAACCTACTTCCTGGGTAATTTCATTTCATTTTATCCAATGGCTTTTATTCCTTCAAAATTGGTTAAGCACTCTTTTTGCACCTAGTTTGAGGTCTTAGGTTGGTGTATTGATTTAATGGAGGCATTCCCACCTGAATGGAGTTAGAGAATATTGTTAATTATATAGGGTGGAATGATTCAATTGACCCTACCCTTTACATTAAAATTTACATTTATTCCTTATTAAATTTCATCTTATTTTATTCAATCTAATCTTCTAGTCTATGAAGATGAATCCTGGCTTTGTCATAAAAAGTATTTTTCCTGTTAGCTTTGTAATATCCATAAATCTGATAAGCATGTCACCTACAGTATGTCTTTACCCAAATAGTTGGTAAAATTGTTAAACATCATGAAGTAAAGCACAAATCCTTATAACAACAGAAACTTCATGTTGACATTGAACTATTAATGATTAATCTTTGTGTCTAGGCCATTCAACCAGTTTTGAATTCACTTAATTATACTACTGTCTAACGCACATATCTCCATCTTATCCATAAGAATAGCATGAGATATTTTGTAAAATGTTTTACTAAAATCTATGTAAATATTAATTACAGTGTTATCCTGATATGCCGGTTTAACAACCCTACCCAAAAAAGATAGTCTGGAATGGCCTGTTCATGATGAAACCATGCTGACTCCTTGTGATCCCTCTTACTTTTTCTAGATGTTTCCTAATTACCTGTTTTAGATATCATTATGCTGAAGGAAAAAAAATACAAAGAGTACAGGGAAACATGGAAAGACTTGAATTGATACAAAATGAAGAAAGCAGAACTAGGATTACTACAACTATGTAAATGAAAGAACACAAATAAACAACAATAACAAAAGGAAACAACACTGTGTAACCATAAAGACCCTGAAGAAGAGTTTTACAACTGTATGCCCCTTTTATTGAAAAGGTGGTGGTTTAGGGGCGGCCAGGTAGCACAGCGAGTAAGAGCACTGGCTCCAGTGTTGAGAAGACCTGGTGTATCAGCAATGCCATATTCACAATGCCTATAGAGATTACAAATATGCTGATATAATTATCCATCACAAAATACATCAAGCTTGCCATTTGGGGAAATAAACTAGAAAATTTATTAAGATACCAAAAGACTGAGTCCCAAAACCAGAAAGTGAAAGCCATCAGAGTAGTTATGATATTGGCACAGGTAGATAAAGTAGAAAACACCCACATTTTCAAGCCTTTAAAACAGAACAGGCTACCTCAGGCAAAGGTCCTCCTCTCCCCACTCACAGCAACCACCCAGCGCCCTGGAAGCGGGCTCCCAGCAGCTCCGGCCCCTGGCAGTCCTCAGCAGGAGTCCTTAGCAGAAAGTCCTGCTCCCAGCAGCTCCGGCAATGTAAGGGTTATGGGATCTAAAGATCTCCCATGCCCCATGGACGTGCTGACATAGCAGAGCAAGAGAAAGTGAAAAGCCGAGCTAACGGTCCTGCGGTTGGCAGTTGGCGGCGGTTGCCTTTTTTTTTTTTTTTGAGTTAGGACTCTTGCTGAGACTGGACAATGAGGACTGTTTAAAATTCATAAGTATCAGTCAGAATCCTTTTGTACACCAGGCTTTTAGGGATCACCATATGCAAGGAGGAAATAACAAAACGAATCTTCTAGCTTTAGCTGCAGAAGGATGCAAAAAGCAATATCCGACTGAATCTATGTGGCCTAGGGGAGACAGACCCTGGTACTCACTTAGAGACTGTATGAGAAAGTTAAAGGAGGAGGTAATGAAAACTGCTATCCTGATTGGAGATGCAAATGCATATTATGATACCCCCCTAGGAGTTCCTCATAGAAATATCATAGGGAAGACGGCTCCTCCTGCATATAAGCACCTAATTCTGACTCTTTTAATTGGAGAAATAGGGCACCCTCTTTCAGAGGTGCTGGATAAGATTTCACAATTAAGCGATTTAGGGGAATGGGAAAAAGACAAATTGCCTCGAGAGAGAAGAGTAAACAGCCAGAGGATTCAGAAACAAAACAGACCAACAAGAAGGGAACTGTTTACTGCTCTATTAAGAGCTGGAGTGGACTTTAGAAGAATAGATGGTATTCCAACTGAAGAGCTGCATAAGCTGTACCAAGAAAAGGTACTTAGCATTAGAATGAACAGGGAAGCAGGAACCACCCCTGCAGGTATTTCTGAATCTGAATCTTTGTATGGAGTTTGCCCCACCTTCAGGGGGAATAGGAGATAGGCCAAGCCCCAGCCCAGATAAAAGAAATATGCAGAAGAGATTGCAGACCCCATATTGGTTTAACAATATATTGGAAGAATGGATCAACTACTGTGACTAGGGCACTGATTGATACTGGGGCTGAGGCCACACTTATCTATGGAAACCCTGATAAGTTTAAACATGGAACTCCTATTACTATCACAGGTCTAGGAGACACTGAAATATCAGCCAGACAGGTTAAAATAACAATGAAAATTGGGCAGTTACCTAAGAAGGAATATGCTGTGGTTGTTGTACCCATTCCTGAATACATCATTGGAATAGATGTATTGAGAGGCATGACTCTGAATTTACCTGAAGGAAGATACCAATTTGCTGTGAGGAAGATAGGAATTAATACAGTTTTAGTAGGAAAACTAAAAATGGACCCAATCACTTTACCTGAACCTTCTGAAGTAATTACTTTAAAACAGTATCGTGTGCCAGGTGGGCAAGATGAAATTGCCACTACTATAAAGGAATATGTTGAAGCAGGAGTGTTAGTCCCTACAACCACAAGATGGAATAATCCTGTCTGGCCAGTAAGAAAATCAGATGGGACGTGGAGAATGACTGTGGATTATAGACAGTTGAATAAGGTGACTCCTTCTTTGTATGCTGCTGTTCCAGATACCATCACCTTAATAGAAAGGATCCAGAAATATGATGGGACTTGGTATGCAGTTATTGACTTGGCAAATGCCTTCTTCACCATCCCAATAGACTCTAAACAATGGGACCACTTCGCTTTCACTTGGCAGGGTAGACAATATACTTTCACTCGCTTGCCACAAGGGTACATACATAGCCCCACTATTTGTCACAGGATTGTGGCTGAACAGTTGGATGAATTAAAGCTACCTGGTGTACAGCTTACCCACTACATTGATGATATCATGATACAGGGAAAAGATGCGAAAGTAGTGGAAAGGAGTTTGACCCTTCTAATTGAGCATATGAAAAGTAAAGGGTGGGAAATTAACCCTGCAAAGGTTCAAGGACCAGCTCAGAATGTGAAGTTTTTGGGTATACAATGGAACAAGGGGCTAAGGGAGATTCTTCCTCGAGCCCGACAAAAGATTCAGGATTTTCCTACCCCTACCAATAAGAAGGAGGCCCAAAAGTTCATAGGATTGTTTGGATACTGGAGGCACCACATTCCACATTTGGGACAGATTTTAAAACCTTTATATAGAGTCACACGGAAGAAATATGAATTCGATTGGGGACTTGAGCAGAGTAAAGCTTTTGAAGAAGCCAAGGCTGCCATACAATTGGCCCTAGATTTGTGGCCCATGCAAAATGGTCCAGTGGAATTGCAAGTGACTGTACAAGATGATTATGCAAACTGGAGCTTATGGCAAAAACAACAAAGCCGAAATGTACCTTTGGGATTTTGGTGTAGGAAACTCCCTTCATCTGGAGTCCAGTATACACCTTTTGAAAAGCAGTTGTTAGCTGCATATTGGGCTTTGGTGGAGACTGAACAACTGACTGTGGGCCATGAAGTGATATTAAGACCTGGAATCCCAATTATGACCTGGGTAATGAGTACCCCAGCTTCTCACAGAATTGGACATGCCCAAGAGGCTATTATAATTAAATGGAAGTGGTATATTCAAAATAGAGCGAAAACAGGCAAAAGCGGAGTCTCTGCTCTTCATGAATCTATAGCAAACATAGAAATTGAGAGGAATGACACACCCCCTGAGCCAAAGCAACAGTTGGTACAGTCCACTGTAAAATGGAATGAGGGATATGATGTATTAACTGAGGAACAAAAGAGACATGCATGGTTTACTGATGGGACAGCAAAATATTTGGGGCAAAAAAGACATTGGAAAGCAGTGGCCTATAACCCATGTACTAGAAGGACTTTGGAAAGTACTGGGATAGGTGCAAGTAGCCAATATGCTGAACTTATGGCAGTATATCAAGCCATCAAAATAGAACAAGGAGGACAGTGTCATATATTCACTGATTCATGGGCAGTAGCTAATGGGTTAGCTACATGGATGCCCAAGTGGAAAAATGAAAATTGGGAAATTCATGGTAAACAAGTCTGGGGCAAGGAATTATGGGAAGATATCTGGAACATGTCTTTGGTCACTGACTTGTCAGTTTTTCATGTAGATGCTCACGTGGCCCCCACCACACCAGAACGTGAGTACAATGCTCATGCTGATCGACTGGCAAAGATTGCTACTGAACATATTGTCCCTACTTTGACAACAACTGATGATCCGGTATTAGCAAAATGGGTCCACCAAACGGCAGGCCATTTGGGGGTCCAGGCCACACACCAGTGGGCACAAGATCGAGGTATTAGTATCTCTCATTCACTGTTAAAACAGATAGCAGAAGAATGTCATATATGTCAATTGGAAAAGGAGCAAACTGTTCCTCGGGTAGTAACTGGAGAGATAGCAAGAGGAAAAGTCCCAGCCCAAATCTGGCAAATAGATTATATTGGTCCACTACCACTGGATAAAGGATGCAGATTTATATGTACTTGTGTTGATACCTATTCAGGTGTACTAGTAGCTTGTCCTTATAAGAATGCAACCCAGAAAAACACTTGTAAAACCCTAGATCTCATAAGTCTATATTATGGAACCCCAATGCAGATTCAAAGTGACAATGGGTCACATTTCAAAGGCAATGAAATGAAGAAGTATTGTATACTAAACAATATAGAATGGATATATCATATTCCATATTATCCAGAAGCATCTGGGTTAATTGAAAGAATGAATGGATTACTGAAAGAACAGTTGAGGAAGTTAAGTTCCAATAATTCATATCAACATTGGAAGGATAATTTGTTCATGGCTTTGCGTAATTTGAACAATAGACCATTGGGAGGAAGTACACCTCTAGCCAGAATGATGACCCCCAATCTGCAAATTAGAAAACAACAAACACACAAGATCCCAAATATTGAGTATTGGACCTTGAGGCCAGATGTCCCAGCACCGTACCCAGGACCACCTGGTTCGGTGGGGTATGATTTACATTGTTTAGAGGACTTTTGGTTGGACAGGAAAGAAGTAAGAAAAATTTCCACTGGGATATGTATAAGAATCCCTAAAAATCACTTTGGGCAGATTTTACCCAAATCAGGATTAGCAGCTCAAGGAATACATGTATTGGCTGGAGTAATAGATTCTAATTATCAAGGAGAAATTGTTGTAACATTCCAGAATTTAGGTGAAGGGCCCATACAGATTCACAAGAATGATAGGATAGTTCAAGTGATTATCGTTCCTTGTAAAACAATGCCACTTGTAAAAACTGACCCTCCTTCCAAAATAACTGTCACAGGAACTGAAGGATTTGGTTCTACTGATAGAATAAAATCAGGAGCTAAAGTATAGGTAAAACGGAAGCCAGATGATGTTCCAAAGGCTGCAGAGATTATAGCATATGGGAAGGATAACACTGTAACTATTGTTTATTCTGGAGAAGATGATTACAAAATTGTACCCTTAAATCATTTATTCTACCGTGAGTGAGGCTACAATAGTCTGGTTATTGTCTCTTTGCTTCTTCTTGTTTTTTTGTTTGTTCACCTTGTTTGTTAGATTTGTTTCCACAGGCTTGGTACCCTCCATCTGTAGATGCCTGATAGCTTAAGCTGGATGTCACCCCCTGTCTGCAACTGTGATGTGTCACCCTTGGACCTGGCATCAAGCATATTAAGAACTGACCTCTCAAATGGGACCCCTAAGGACAGGGACAGCTCTGCATCCGATTTCAGCAGCAAGTAGCCATAGAAGAAGAGATCTTCACCCCTTACCACAAGATTTTGGGGCCCCATTTGTTCGGGGTGGGGGGAATGATGGGGAGCTTGTGCTCAAGCCCACCCTAAAATATGTTTTTTTGTGTTTATTGTGTGCTATTCTTGTTATATTGTTGTGAAATTTTGTTGACACCAGTTATTCCTACTGTATTTTTGCCAAGTAAGGGACATGAAAGATCTTGGGGCCGAATGTAAGGGTTATGGGATCTAAAGATCTCCCATGCCCCATGGACGTGCTGACATAGCAGAGCAAGAGAAAGTGAAAAGCCGAGCTAACGGTCCTGCGGTTGGCAGTTGGCGGCGGTTGCCTTTTTTTTTTTTTGAGTTAGGACTCCTGCTGAGGACTGCCAGGGGCCAGAGCTGCTGGGAGCGCTCTTCCAGGACGCTGGGTGGTTGCTGTGAGTGGGGAGAAGAGGACCTTTGCCTGAGGTAGCCTGTTCTGTTTTAAAGGCTTGAAAATGTGGGTGTTTTCTACTTTATCTACCTGTGCCAATATCATAACTACTCTGATGGCTTTCACTTTCTGGTTTTGGGACTCAGTCTTTTGGTATCTTAATAAATTTTCTAGTTTATTTCCCCAAATGGCAAGCCTGATGTATTTTGTGATGGATAATTATATCAGCATATTTGTAATCTCTATAGGCATTGTGAATATGGCATTGCTGATACACCTGGAGATCGAATCCCAGGCTCAGACACTTAGCACCCACCCAGAAACACCTGGCCATGTAACCTTGAGCAAGTTACTTAACCCCAATTGCTTAGGGGTGGCTCAGCGAGTAAGAGCACCGGCTCCAGTGTTGAGAAGACCTGGAGATTGAATCCCAGGCTCAGACACTTAGCACCCACCCAGAAATAGCTAGCCGTGTAATCTTGAGCAAGTTACTTAACCCTGATTTCTTTAAAAAAAAAAAAGGTGGTGGTTTGCAGATGTGGAATAAACTTTCAAAGATTCCCAATGGTAAGAAGCAATAACATCTTCCAGTTCTTTCAATAATCTTGTGAAACCTAGATTTTATTTGCATAAGACTATGGTAAAGACATAAGAGTCATTCTCCTTTTCCTCAATTAGAAGGATTTATTTACCTAGAATTAATTCTTTCCCTTTGTTTATTTGAAGATATGGTATGTGGTACCCATATGCATGTCTACATGGGTCTGTCTAAATGTGGCTTGTAGAGAAAGAGTCTGCTCCCTCTACTCTTCTCCAAGGGAAACTGATCTCTCCTAGGAAACTGATCTCTGCTAGGAAGGGAAGCAGGAAGTTGGGGCCAGAAGCTGACCAATCTGTTCTTCATAGAGAGAGGGGGGTACCAAGCTAGAATTATATCTATCTGCTTCCTTTAATATTGTCAGGCTAAGGAAAATATTTTTTTAGGTTCAAACTGTGCTCCTTGTTGCTAAACCTTAATGAGGAAGTAATCCAAACTATATATCCAAGGCTTGATTCTCTTCCCATCAAATGCCAGTTCCACAATGAACACATATTGCAAATGGCAATTAAACCTATTTCTCTAAACCAATAGCAAACAAAAGTCAGAGAAAGTATACCTAGGAGAATATATGCCTAATCATACACAGAGTAAATAAACTCTCCTATTAGGAATGAAAACTCTCAAGTCAACCAAGAGGAGTCCCAGATATGCCCCAAAGGGATATTCCCCATAATCTCTAGTAAAGTAAGGTGAAGATAGGGATACACCTGAGGTGCTGGCTCCAGCTCCTCTACATTTTAACTTCTTCCCCTTCCTTCAGGAAGTTGAAGAAAGCCTGAAATTGTGGGTGTTCTGTCTTGAAGCTGGAAGACTAGGATTTCTCTTTTCCCGAGTTCTCAGCAGTTCCACACCTCAGGAGGACTTGGAGAATTGAGTAATTGATCTCTACTAATGAGGAAAGTCTTATACAAAAGGTCTTTGAGCTGCCAGTTAAAATTATACTTCCCTTTTCCTTGCCTTCCACCTATACAAATCTAAACAATTCTTCTGAGCTAACTCAAATCATCCTTCCTTTATAAAGTTTTCCTTAAGTCTTTTTATCCACGTAGATCTCCCTTTGTCTTATAAATCCCCATATAATTTAATAATTCTATAAAACACAGTGCCATATATTCTAGGCCTCCCTAGCCAATGACAGTTTAAGTGCAGGATGGCTTTTCTAAGATGCTACCTTTTACTGTGGATGCTACACAAATTTAACTGTCCTGTATCCTATTCAGTTAGGACTGTGTTCTCTGATTATGTGGTAATGGATGATAATAGGTACTGGTAGATTCATGCCACACACTTCCAAAATAACGGATAATGTCTCAATGCAAAGGAATGGTTCCAATCATAGAGTTTCCAGGATTATCACTGCAAAAGAGGGGAAGATATTTGAGGGAAGATAGGCATTTCATCCCATCACATACATAGCTGCTTAATCTGCTTAAACATGGAGCTGCCTCTGCTCATAGTTGTAAAGTACATTGTGTATTAATGCATTCATCTATTAATTCAATAAACATTTACTATGAGCAAGACATTATGCTAGGCACTTGGGGGGTATGGAAAATAAAGCATGACTAGAGGGAGCCTTCAAGGAGCTTACAATTCAGTAAGGGATATTAGGCTTGTCAAATAGCCAAAATAAAAGAGTGACTATGAAAATAACAGAGGAATAAAGTGCTAGAGGAAGAGGGGGGTGGTTTCAGAAGAAAGAGAAATTTACATTCCTCTTTCACACAAGATCAGATTTTCCCAAACCTTCTAGAGGCCCACGTGGCTCTCTCCTTCTGTTCACAGATAAATCCTTTATATAGTCCACTTTTTTTTTTGCCATCTCCATTCATCTCCACAAACTCTCCTGCTCTGTTATGCATGTTTCTACTTTGAGTAGCACATCAAATACCATAATAATGCATGATTTAACTAATATACTATAATGCAATACCCATTAGTGCAATACAAAATAATATTATGAGATTTTATTAGCTCATATTAGTAAACACAGATTGCATTAAAGCTGTTCCTGTTTTATTTTTGAAAGGGTTGGATATGATAGACTAATATAAAATACAAAAATTATGCTGTTCTAAAACTGTAAAACTGAGCTTCCTGCTGAGCAGGGTATGTTAAGTCTTTCCCTCTTTCTTTCTCCTTGTAATGGGTAAGAAAATGGTAGCTCTGGGGATTCTCTGTTAACCCTCCCAGCTGTATACAAAACTGTTTAAGAGCACTACCCAGGAAACTGTCTCTCACCTTCTGCCCTATGCCTTCCACCAGTCACTAGTGAAAAGGCCAGTTAATACCGAAGAATTAGATATAGCCTAGCACTAGATTCCATCTACACGATACAAAGTGAAGAGGAGATTTCATAGTTATCCAGTTCATTGTATCAATATAGGCCAAACAAATTAATTCAGGGCCTAAAATGAATTATTCACTTTGGGCTGATGAATTATTATAATTATTGCTATTTTTTTTCAAATGGAATGATCCATAATTTAAATCATCAACAATAATAGTGATGATAATAAGGATTAAGTACAGATTTTGCATAGTGATTTATAGTTAATAGGTATTTTCACATTCATTATATCCTTTAATATCCATGATGACCTAGTAAGGCAGCTAGTATAAATATTTTTATTGTTCCCATTTAATAAGTAAGGAAATTGAGGCTCAGAGAGGTTTAGATTTACTTGATTAAAGTCACATAATTTCTAAGTAGGATTCTCACTATACTGTGAGCTAGATAGGGTAAGATCTATTTCAATGGGAAATATATCAAGCAAAGCTAACAAATAAGGAATGGAATTGCATGTCCGTATGTAAGATTAGACTTTTGAGGTCATGTTTGCAGTCAAAATATTGTTCAATATCGATCTGGTAAATTTCAAATATAAAGAATGGAATGAGAACTGGGATTCAATATGATTCTAATTAGACCAGTGAATGCATTGTCATCAATGGAGACAGAAATTCTCACCTATGATCAGGTGGCACACACTAAATTATTCTCTGTAGGGGCTTTGTCAATCTATTCATCCCAGACTGTCACAATTTGGGGGCAGAGGTATCAGCCATTTATTCCATGTGAGTAATTTTGTCACTGTTATCCAACATGTAATGGAAGAGGATAAATTATTGACCTAAATAGGGTCACTAAGGGTTGGACACACCTAAAAAAAACAACGTGAACAACAAAAACCAGATTAAAATTAGAAAATTTAGGCAATATACCTCTGAATACCGAATTAAGAATCTGGAGTCATAGGTCCTGGTCTCAGTTCTGCCATCAACTCTCTGTACGATGTTGAATATAATAAGAGGAGGTATGGATTAGGCTTTCTTAAAAGGTTCAGTTTAACTGCTGTTCAGTTAATCCAGGAGACATGAGCCACTTGCAACCAAAGACTTTTAACTTCTCCAACCAGTGAACCTTTCCACCTACATAAATCTCAACCAAATAGATGAGAGAGAACAAAAAGACTCATAGCCAGAAGGACCTTAGAATTTATCTAATTCAACCCCACCATGCTTGGAAGAGAGAAATACCCATGATTAGAAGCAGTTATTATTGGTTGTTGTGTATTCTTCTACATTGTAGACCAATATCATAATTTTTTTTGACTAGGTAATAAAAGTCATTCTCTGCCTCATTTCTTACCTAGCCTTAATCACTGCCTCGGCACTGCCTCAGTCAAACTGAGATCTGTTAAAGACCTTAGCTTAAAAAGGCCAAGGTGTCTCACAGCATCCAGGGCCACCCCCAGTTGTCCTGATCTATATCCTTCCACCAGACCCAGATGGTTCAGGAGGAAAAAGTGAGTCTGGTGACTTTACACAACCCTCCCTAACTTAAATCCAATTCACTTGCAAATCATGGCATCACCTCCCAGAAGTCATGGTCCTCTTTGAGAATGAATGACAAAACAACAGCAACAGATCAATGTCATAGTAATAGAGATGGATCATCTACCATGACCTCAAGCCTTGCATGTGCATTTTTTAACGAGAAATCACAGAATTTCAGGTTTGAAAGTGACCATTTAGTCCAACCAATGCTTGAAAAGGAATCCCTCCACAAAATTTAATAATTGGTCAACTAACCTCCAATTAGAAAGGATCTCACCATCTCTTAAGGAAACTATTTTTTTTCTTTTGATAGATCTACTCATTAGGAAAACTTTTTTCTTGCAACAAGCATAAGTTGTCCTCTTTTCAGCTTCCATCCATGTTCCCAGTTCTGGCTTCTGGAGCCAAACAGAAAAAAGTCCAAACCTTTTCTACATAATAGCTCTTCAAATAATCAAACAGTTATTTAATCCTCTGTCATGATTTAAATTAGGGTAAACTGAGGCACAAAGTTCTGAGCATAATCAATTTATTAGAAAAGTATAAAATTTGTCAATAAATAGCATCTCATTCTCCTCAGCAAGCTAAGACCTCAAGATGGTGCTTTGAGATCATTTTTACAGACAAAAAGAGGAGCACCCACAGTAAAAGGTAACATCCTAGAAAACAATATGATTGGTTACAAGGCCTGTAGCACTCTAGATGGGGAAAACAATATGACTTGCTAGAGATTGGGTATGTGAGGCTAACAACCACCTCTCCTTCCATCTTATTGCTGATTGATTGTATCTACCTGCAAGGTTTAAAAAGTTCAAGTTTTACAGAACAAATCCTTTTATTAAGGGGATTTGTTCTGTGAAGTTTGGATTCAGTCAAAGGACCATACTTGAGGACCTAGAGGGCCACATGTGGCCTTGAGGCCCCAGGTTCCCCATCCCTGGTTTGGTTAGTGATATATGGATAACAGACCAGACTTCCTTGAAGAATATCTAGTGGGTTAGAGATAACAGATTTCCTTGACATAAAAGATCATTGATTTCACAGAAAAACAACTCCTAGATGTAACTTAGAGACAAGTAATTTACAGGAAAGCTGAACTTCTAAACTTAACTTAGAGACAATAAAACGTGACTTAAGCAGTGATACAAATGTCAATGGTAATACAGAATGAAATCAATTCTGAGGTAGAATCAATTTGATTTTTTTTTCACCTTTAGTTAACCATCCTAAGTTCCTTCAACCAATTCTCATATATCATGAACACAAGACCCTTCACCATTCTGGCTCTTAAGTCAATAATATATTTGCTATTATCCAAGTAAATGATAAAAGTTGTTTTCCCTTGCTATGCCACTTGAGCAATGCTAAAAAAAAAAAGGAACCAAGTTTAGTCTATGACCTGTCCTTGAGAAAAACCATACTGGTTCTTTGTAATCGTTGCTTTATTTTCTAGATGCTTATTAAACATCATAGAATTTCACCAAGAATGAGTCAAGCTAACTAGTCAACTGTGTCTTTTCCCTTGTCCGAACATTAACACATTTGTCTTCCAATCTTGTAGTATTTCTTTTTATTTTTGAATTTTCAAATATTACTGCCTGTGATTGAAGTAATTACATTTTCCAAATCTTTCTATATCTACAATGTAGGCAAGTCAGTCTCACTGAAGCAGATAGGCGTACTAAGAGAGACACAGGAGGCAGCCTGTGCCAGGTGAGCAAAACTGTCACTACCTCCTTCACCACCATATCTTATCAGACCTGGATGGAGATAACCTAGGACCCTGAACCCAAGATGCTTGGAAATAACAGTGTCCCCAGACCACTAATCCTGCTTCCAGCTTAGTACCCACGTCTATCAGTGAGTGAAGAAATCACAGTGGAGAAGAGACCTACCTCTCTTGCTACTACTCTACCAGCCACCATTTGCCACCAATGGGCAAGTAAGTCCAAGGGTCAGCACTCCCCTGACCAATGATCCTGCTTTAAAACCAGACATCGTTTTGGGGAGTAACTTTGGTGGAGATCGTGGCCTGGTAATAGCTTTTGTGAATGTTACAGCCTCAGTTACTAAAGACCTAGAAAAAAAGTTCTCATTTCCAAAGTTCAATGTCAGAAAATGATATTTTATCAATGAAAATGATATTAAAGATGATGCTGATACATTACTATCTATTTTACTATTATACTCTAAGTACCATGGGGCCTTTCCATCTGACTTGAAGCTGAAATCTTTCACATGTGTTATTTTTCTCATTAGAATATAAGTTTTTTGAGAGCAGAGATGGTCTTATTTTTCTATTTGAATCCCTATTTGAAAGCCCAATATTTGTATACAGTAATTGCTTTATAAACACTTTTAAAAATTCACTCATTCATTCCATGTATACATGCATTCATTTATTCATACCTACCAGTTTATCTAAGCCAGCCAACTAGAATTCATCAAGGTCAACTAGGTGCTTTCTTACTATCTCCTTACTTGTTCTGGGTATCATCTCCCTATTATCCATTTTTGGTTTCTTTTTCTCAGAACAAAAATCATTCTTCGTGGTAGAGAAAACAGAAGGAAAATCAGAGTTGAGCAGCTGTACTTTCTCTCTACTTCTCTTTGTTGTTAATTATTATTTCCCTTGGACAAAAAGGTGGTGCAGTGGGTAGAGTGCTGGTCCTGGAGTCAGGCGGACATTCAAATCCAGCCACAGACACTAGCGGTGTGATCCTGGACAAGTCACTTAACCCTGTTTACCTTAGTTTTCTCATTTATAAAATGAGCTGGAGAAGGAAATGGCAAACCACTGCAGTATCTTTGCCAAAAAAAGCCCAAACAGGGTCATGAAGAGTCAGACACTAATGGAACAACTGAACAAAAATTATTACACTATCTACCCAGAGAAATCTCATCTTTTATTGGATACTCATCTAATGTCTTAAAAACAAAACAAACTTTTTATTCTCTTTGATATTCCTTGCCATCCTCAGCTCATTCTGAGCTTTAGCGCCCTTGACACTTTTAATAGACCATGCCATACTTTTTTATTCACATTTTATGATCTGTTCTTGCTTCTATCTTATGTACTTCCCCAAACTCAAGTGGATTTATTACTTTGGAAGTTCACTCCAATGATGCAGGTTGGAACTCATCCATGACTGCTCATCCTATGTGGCTCTTGTCCATTTTCCCTCATAAGTTTGGCAGAGATGGTCCACCCAATGTGATGGGGGCTTTTCTCATTTTCTTTTGACATTTCTTGGGTACCAGTGCAGTGCTCTACCTGTCTATTTGCCATTGCTTACTCTTCCCATTTGTCTCTAGCCCATCTATTCCTTCCTATCATGTAATTGCTAGATGGTATCTGTTATTTCTGTTCTTCTGCATTTCTCTTTGGTTATTCCTTGCAGCTTCTTAACACCCACTAGTTACCTGTCCATTGCCTTCCATGTGATACTTGTTTTCTATTTTGAAGAGACTGTTCCCCAGTGCAGGGTTCAGGTGGACCAGGTTCCATACTGGGCCACATATTAAAAAAGAAAATGGAAGTTATTAGAAATAGGAACATTTTATATTATGGAGTGATTTCAAAACTATATTCAATATTATTACATAAGAAACTATGACAGAGAAACAATAGAAAACATTCATAAATCTGTGAACAAAATTAGAACCAGGAGAATGATATGTACCACGACTATAATGTAAATGAAATAAGCATTAAAAAACATCTGAATTTAGATCAGTCTTGGTCAAAGAGAACAGTTGATTCAAACCCGCTCCTGTCTTCTCCAAAGAGAAACAGGGAATTACAGGAGCAGAATGTTGCTTTCAGGGGTGGCTAGGTGGCACAGTGAATAAAGCACTGGACCTGGAGTCAGGAGGACCTGAGTTCAAATCTAGCCTCATACACTTAACACAAAAAAAACTTGTGTGACCCTGGGCAAGTCACTTAACCTCAATTGCCCCTCCAAAGAAAAAAAAAAGAATGTTGCTTTCATATTTGATGTGGTTTGTGGTATCAGTACATTTTTGTTTAACTTTTTCTTTGCTATTAGTGTAACCCATGTTTCAAGCCTGAGGTGTGCGGTAAACTACTGCTCAAGTGTTACTTCTAATTTAGTGGAAAGAATAATGAACACTGCATTACTGTGTGAGGGGCAGAGATCACGTTAAAGCTTTAGAGAGGAGAAACACTCTTCATTCCTACTTTTAGAGAGGACATGCATATTGCTATACTTTCTTGGAGACCGACTCCAAACCTATGGAGAAAACAAACAAACAAAAACTTTGGAAAGCTACATAAATCTATAAGAGTCAGTGCCTCAACATGTCACTGATTTCCATCTTGTCTCCCTAGAGATTTCAAGGAATTTCCCTTTGGGTGAGATTGGGGCCTCTCTTAGTTAAGCTGAGATATTTCACTCCCAGTGGGAGAGCTCATTCATTTTGTTTGTGTTCTGACTTATTATAATCTGCATAACTTCTCTGATTTCTCTTTGCTTTCTCCTTAGATAAATGGGTTTATTTCTATTTTTTTGTTCTTTTTTTATTTTTTATGTTCTTTTCTATAACTACAACCAGAGGCATCAAGGTGTCATAGTAGATGGAGTCCTGGGCTTGGAATCAGGAAGATTCAGTTTAAATCTGGTCTCAGACACTTACTGGCAGTGTGACTTAACTGGGCAAGTCACTTAACCTCTCTCTGCTTCAGTTTCCTCAAACATAAAGCAAGGGTAATAATAGCACCTACTTCACAGGGTTGTTGCGTCAAATGAGATAACTTTTGTAAAGTGCTTCACATAACACCCACTTAATAAATGGTTCCTTCCCATTCACTCTTTCTTTCAGAAAATCTTTCCTGATCCTTCTGGTAAGGAATGTCCTCAGAACTCATAAGGAATTGCAGTTTAATACACTAATACTCTTGCCATGTGATGTTGTTTATTATGACTGCCTGTCATAGTTTTATCCCATACTATGTATAAGTTGCCTGAGGGTAAGAAATGTATCTTAGTTAAATCTTTTATTTCTATAAAGCACCTCCCCAAATAGTTATTTTCTTAATAAATAAATTTTTTTGATCCATTAGAAGTCATTTTTAAAAATAGGAACACACATCATGTCTACTGAAAGTACAAAAAGTAGACAGGATGATCTTTGAAAATATGTTAAAGGTGAAGTTACAGCAACAGTTGATTGACAGTAGGCAAAGGTACAGGTTTTTACCTGTAGGGAAAAGAAGTATAAAGCAAGATCTAGAATATCATGACAAAGGTTATCCCTAGGACAAGGCAAAATTAATGAATTAATATCCTTGAGGAATTAATAAATTCCCCAGGAGAAAAACAGATATAGGAAAAAATTAAAAATACAATTTCTTAAAAAATAAAAAAGAATTCCTCAACTGTTATAAAATTCAGAAGCCTATGGTTCAGTCAGCTTGTCTAATTTCTTTTTAATATAAAAGAGAAGGAATTGGTCATAAAATACTCTTCCTTAGGCAATTATATTTCACATGACTGTTAGGCAGCTGTCAATGTCAATAATGACACTATGGAAATGGAAAGCTAAAAATGTCTGTTTTTATTGATAAAAACTGCTAAGCAAGGAAAGGAATCACAATAATGAGAAAACATATGAAGAGTGAATTAAACATATGCTTCTTTATTATCCTTGAATTCGCCCAAGAAAATTCTGATCTAATGAAAGTGAATCTGAATGTCTGGAAGAAGACAGGAAATAATATCAGATTTGAGTCAGAGGTAGATGACACTGACCCCCTGGTTCTTTCTAAGTATGAAAATTGGTTCCATAATAAAGATCCATAAAAAGCATATAATTTTTTCCCCAAGACATCATAATACAATATCAGAATTGCACAGAATCTTAGTAACTATTTCATCCAACCTATATATGCACAAGAATCTATCATATAACAAAGCCAACAAGTAGTTATCCAAACTTTCTCCTTCAGAAGACCACTTCTTAGGGGAAACTTAAAGAATTTTGTGCCACTTTTGGGTGCCTTTAAGCAAAGGCTGGATGACAGTTTAGGTATATGGTAGAGAAGACTCTTGTCTAGGTAATGGTTGAAGGAGGTGCCCTATCAGAGTTCTGACAATTCTTTAACTTTGTGATCTAAGATCCTTTCAAGTATATACATGTGTTCAAATCTCAATACTTCAAAGAGTCTGTGATCTCGCTGATGTGGATAATGCCACCAGTGGTATAGACTGCACCTTGTCTACAACTTCTCATCCTGTGTGATTCTTGTCAATGTCTTCCCATTAATCCTCCACAAAATATCTAGTCAATGTATTTGAGGCCTTTCCTAGTGAAACTTCACAGTTATCTGTCTGCTATCTTCCACTTCCACTATATAATGAACCCATCTCCTTTCCATTTATTAATTCCCCAGAGGATATCATTTGTGCCAGTACTTTGGCAGCATGCTGCAACCTGTCACACCCACAATACTTCTCTTGTCTTTCAGGTAACCTGCAACTTTGATTCTTCAGGGCTTATGGTGTTCCAATATACACTTGATAAGTATGTCTCATAAAGATATTATCAAGATGGAAAAGGGGAAACATGGATCTGTACTTGCTGATGTTCTTTTGATCACCTTTTTTGGATGATAATACTGCCCTCAATTTTTTCCCTCTGATAATTTAGTATCATCTATTTCCTCAGATATATTGAATCTACATACGTACAGAAAATTGCATAGATTCAGCATTCATGGTTTCAGGCACAACCGCTGGCTACTCTAGCACTTGTTTAGAGGTCAGAGGCTAAGACACTGAGAGGTTCCTCTTTCTAGTGGACATTTCCCCTCCACAGATTCCCACCTCAATTCCAGTTCAGGTCAAATTTGTGTTGAGTGTTTCAGAATCAATTGTATTAGTGCCCATGAGTTTCTAAGAGAATAAGAGGAAGTGCTTTGGATAGATTCTCCATGTAAGTCTTATGGAAAAATCTGGACAAAACTCACATAGGATACAAAGGTATACAGTACTACAATCTGCATCTATCATCTGAGTCCCATTCAGGCTCCTGGATTCCCAGACTCCATCCTTATCTCGTCCTTCTGTGATCCTGGCCTCCTAGGGTCTCATAGACATAGGAGCAGCTCAAACATCACCATCTATGGGAGGTCTCTCTGCTCCTGGAGTTGCCAAAGCCTTCTTCTCTCAGATGGCTTCTCATCTGCTCAGTATGGATCTCACATGTATCTGATGAGTTACATGTTGTCTCCCCATCAGAATGTGCATTCATTGAGGGCAAGGTCTGTTTTTGCCTTTCTGTGTATCTCCAGTGTTCTTGGCACATGATAAGTGCTTAACCTGATGACTGGTTTTGTTGCTGGATCTGATATTAAATACAATCTTCCCACAGAACTACTTCAGCTATTCCCACTATCCTTCCACAGGTTTCTAACTTCAGCAATTATTGTTCTTCCTTCCTACTGGGAGTTTACAGTACAGGACATTAAACCTAACACGTCTTGTTAAGATTATAAAGTGTCAGGTATTCAACATGTATCAACAGCTGACTAAGACTTCCTTCCCGATTTAAGCAGAAAAATTAAAAGAAAATTAAAGATTGAAAAGAAAATTGGGTCATTATTTAAATCATTGTGGAAGGAAAAAAATAATTCATGTATTTGTCTATTTGAGCTCAAGAATTTCTCTCCCACAAATTCTTTCCATATTAATAGATAATATTTGGACCAATAGCCATAGCAGGAAAGAACTGTTAGCCAAATAAGTAATCACATTTCCATTTATATATTTGTGTTGGAAATAATCATTTACTGAATTTAAAATTTTCTTCATTGGGCTAATTCATACTATAGGTAAATAAAAATGTGTTTGAATTTTTACAACTGTTTGAATTTCACACATCTAGCTTTTCATTCTAGTAAACCAAACTCAGTCAGTAGTTTCATGACCTAAAATCTCTAAGTAAAAACTGAAGCATTATTTAATCAGCCTTGATAATAAAATTAGAAACTACCAAAATTAATGAATTTGTTCACTCTTCTTCCTTTCTTTGGTTTCCTACCCTGTTCCTAACCTATACATCATTGCAACAGCACTGTTCTGTAATTGTCACCTGCACCACTGTGGCCTTGGAGTTTGAATGAGGAGGGGAAAGGAGGTATGCTTTCTTTTCCACAACAGACATTATCCCCCATCCTCCAATAATATATTGTGGTAATTAACCTACTGACAACAGAGGTCAGAACCAGAATGTGAACACCCTGGCCAATGGCAGCTCCAGTCACCAATCTTGTTGCCTATTTGAGCCAGCTGCTAGGTCCTTAGCAAAGGCCTCTTGATACTCATATAAATTTCAAAAAGTTCCAGGCAGGAAGCATTACTAAAATATCCTACTGCTTTTTCATAATATTCCCTAAGTGAAAAATCATGCTCTCTATATTCTGACAATCTTCCCCTCCCCCCTTTGTCTTCCACTACTCTCTAATCCATCCCTTCTCCACTCTGACCATGAAGTTTCCATGCTGTCCCTATTGCCCAGTACTTCCCTCCATGACTCAGTCATCCCAGTGTGTTCATTATGCCTCAGGATGCTCTCTCATAGTCGATCAGGCTTTTCCTTTGATATCCTTCTACATAAATCTTTTGAAATCCTACCTTATTCATAAGGCCCCAAACAGATGTCTATTTGACATATGAATGGTGCATCTTACTTAGAGGGGACTCTCTCTTTCACTGGTTTCTAAATGATCACTTTCAACATCCCTTTAGTTCTCTCTTTATATTTTATTTCTACTTTAATTCCTGTGTATCATTTCCTACTTATCTGCTTCACTTGTTATCATTTGGTCCCTATATTGTCACCTGTTTGAGTTTGTCAGCTTTAAAGAACAGTGGGAAATATGTCTGTGAGTCTGCTTTTGTGTGGCACCCAGCACAGCATCACACAGAGATTAGTGCTGACTAGATGCCCTCTAATGATGGGGAGGAAGTTCTGTATTTTCCTGGGCCCTTCTCTCATGGAACCTGCCATAGCTGAAAGGGCAGTCAGTCATTAAAACTATCATTAAAGCCTAACATCATTGCAACAGCACTGTTCTGTAATTGTCACCTGCACCACTGTGGCCTTGGAGTTTGAATGAGGAGGGGAAAGGAGATACGCTTTCTTTTCCACAACAGACATTATCCCATAGTGTTCAGGACACAATATTTTATTGATGTGGAGGAAGCTTTACTGGTCACACCTGAACTGCTCTCTGAAAAACTCATTTTTGCCTGAATCTACTCTGCCTTCGGCAATTAAAACAGACAAAATTGTGTATCTCCAAATGCAAACTCGTACTGCCATGCAGGGAATACATTTAGTTCAAGTTTCAGTTTCAACAGAAATACATTTTACATTATTCTCTCAAAAACTACTGCTTACCAACTCCTCCAATCCTCCCCCTCACACACCTCAAACAGATAATTTTTTCTAGAACCATTTGGCTTTTATCATCTATCTGTTTAGCCATCTCTCCATCAGTATATGTGTGTGTGTGTGTTCACAAAAACAATCCTTTTTTTTTTTATTTCTCTTGAAGATATCTAAGCAAAGTTTCAAGTAGCCAATTAGCTTTTTGACCTAAGCTTTGTTGGCTGCAGAAAGCCTGAATCACAGGAACATTTGGTTCTCAAGGCATTTGGATCTCATAAGAACAACTCTGTGCCAGCACCAATCAGAATGGCTGCCAGTTGTTATTCTTCTTCACAACTGGCAGCCGTTTCCAGCACTGTTACCGAGCAGTGATCAATCTCTGAGCCTATCTATCAGGGGATGTGCATAGAGGGAGAGATGTGGAGCTGTGTGCGGGAGAATACCTTTACATAACTCAAGGAGAGGAAGGAGAATATCTGTACTATGCAAACATGTAAAGTCAGAAGACAACGGTATGAGAAATAAAAGATATGTAATGATTTAAGGTTTGAATAAAAGAGAAAAAGAGGGTCTGTTCTAACAATTTAAATGTCCAATTGACAAACTGGAAATAGAAATGCGGTATAAAATTTAGCTTTTGAACATATCTGTACTCCATCAGTATCTAAATATTTCATGTATTTATATACATAATGTTTAGACAATAATATTGCAAGTTCCTTAAAAAAGGATATTAGCTGTGCACCCACAGACATGTTACTTAACCTCTGCCTACCTCAGTTCCCTCAAGTATAAAACGAGCATAATAATAGCACCTACCACATAGGATCAAATGAGATGACATGTGTAAAGCATTTTGCAAACCTTAAATAGTTATATAAATAGTATTGTTATTATTACTTAGCCGAGTAACCTTGCATATATACATACATATACATACAGATGTATAAATATTTCCAAAATGCTATCATTTCATCTACATGGGCAACTCCTTCCACAATGCAGATTTTCACTCTCCAGTGTCCTAGTGGATGTTATTCATGAATTGTTGTGAGGAAAAAAAAGTCATTATCATCTTGTTGGTCAAATTTGTGTTGAGTGTTTCAGAATCAATTGTATTAGTGCTCATGAGTTTCTAAGAGAATAAGGGGAAGTGCTTTGGATAGACTCTCCATGTAAGTCTTATGGGAAAATCTGGACAAAACTCACATAGGATACAAAAGTATACAGTATTACTATCTGCATCTTCATGGAGTACCAATGCTGATGAAATCACAGATCTACCAGAGTATTAAACTATGTTTACACATACACATATTCTTAGAACCTTTACACATTAATTTCACACTTAGAACTCTTACACATTTACACATTCTTGGAACCTTTTCAGGTTAATAGGAACCATTAGAGCTTGTGCTCTTGTAGCAAAGTCTTAGAGAACATAATGTCACTTCTATGCACTGTGAGGCATTAGAACAGAACTTCGGTGGATGACAGACCTGTGGATAGAGTATGTGTCTGTTAAAACCTCAGTCTAACCAAATTTGAAGAGCCTTATCACTTAAAGGTTGGCCACCAGGAGATTGTCAAAGCAATTTATGAAACCATTTATTAAGTTTGGAAAGGGTTGAAATTTCTACTGATGGAGAATGTACTCAGATCAAGGAAATCTCAGATTTCTGGAAGTATTGAAATGTATGTGTGTGTGTGCGTAGTTATACACATGTAACTAACATACATTTACGTATATATAGACACACCTGAAACTACGTGGTCTCATATTATGACCTCCTACAGGGATATATGAAAACTATCACTTGAAGTATGCACATAAAAGATCATAATGCAAATGTACTCATCAATGCAATTTCATAGCTGTAGAGAGAGGAGAAAATACATCATCAAGAGTTCATGGAGCTTGTAACATTTTCACTTCATTTGAAACAGGAAATCCTTGACACATTACTCCCTAAACAAAAATTTGCCCTTTATTTAGAAAGTGCATCACTATGTAGCTGTAATAGAATAAATATATCCATCCTCACAGTTGAACTTAGACTTTTAGATGTGATCTTGTAGAGTGAGATGAACCAAATGATTTAATCAGGACTGATGCTACCTACCTATGGTGACTTTAGGCAAGTCACTTTATTTCTTTGATTCTCAGTTTCCTCATCTGTAAAACA
Source organism: Petaurus breviceps papuanus (assembly GCF_028583685.1). NCBI lineage: Eukaryota > Metazoa > Chordata > Mammalia > Diprotodontia > Petauridae > Petaurus > Petaurus breviceps. Next base: position 1,884,921 of record NW_027186523.1, on the reverse strand, counting down.
AATGGAATGCCATATTATGAGCTTAAGATACTTTATATAGTCAATCAGAAATGTTAATTTCTTTAACCCTTAGTTCAAAATACTATTATGCATTGTGTATTATTTTATGTTCCCAGACATGTATCTTTTTAGCTTCCTTGGTAATGACTACAATTCCCCCTTGGAGGCAAGAATTTACATTTTACAATGAACAGATGAACCCAAATTCAGTTTACAAATAAGAGATTTGGAGAAGAACTTACCAAAATGTCTATTTCCAACCACTAAATGTAGTAAGGCATAATGAAATATAGTTGAAGAAGCAAATAGCATGAAAATAATGGCAAAAACACAGAATTATTTATAACATTAGATTAAAAAACATTAAGGGTGGATAGTACTAACAAAAATATCATCGGATTTGTAAGAGAATGCAGAAGGATGATCTGGAATTCATAGCTGCAGAGGTAACAGATTCTGTAACAACCTGAGATCATGTTAAATACATGCTATTTTCTATCACTTTTTATTTCCTTGGTTTTTTTTTTCCCCTAAAAGATTGGACTTGGTCACATTGTCAGCAAGATGGTAGGGTAGTTATATTCAGCATGAATCCCTGAATCCAAATATCCCAAAAAAAGAAAAGAAAAGAATATTCCCCTGAAAATAAACCAAAGCTACATCAACAATGTAAGACAAAAACATGGCACAAGGTGAAAACCTCGTGAAACAGCATTGGAGAACTGAAATAATTAAACCTTCTACTTACTCGGCTGCCACACACACACACACACACACACAACACAAACAAGGTTGACAGGCTATGTTTGAGGGTACAGCTATGGTGACTCCATTTGCTGCACATATCTCCCCCCTAACACACAGATTCCACACAGTCACATCCCAGAGAGCAGGAAAATGTTCATCCCACCAAGTCATTTAAAGGAAGAAGAGTATTTATTATTCTAGAAGAATGTCTGTGAGTGTGAGTTTGTGTGCGTGTGTGTGTGTGTACTGCAAATCAGTACAAAAGTAGCTAGATAGAAAGGTACTTATATGCCCAATAATCATATAATTGTAGCTAACATTTATGTAAAACTTTAAAGTTTACAAAGACTTTACATTGTTTTACCTATAGTTTGCAGGCTCTGTTTTTCTTTTACCTTTTGTGAAAATGGGAACTTTGGGAAAAAGGGACCCTTAAGAGTAGGTATTATTTCATCCTTTCTGTATGTATCTCTAGCACTTAGCAGAGTGCCAGGAACATAGAAGGCATTCAATAAATGCTTGGTGGCTGAGTGATTGGTGAGTTTTGTCCCACCAAATTCCTTTTGCTTACTGTCCAAACTTTAGGTATTTGGAGGTACATTAGAGGTGAAAGATTTTATGACTGGTTCCTTTCTTGGATGCTGTCTCCTGTAAACTTTTGGGAGTCTCAACTGCTACTCTTCTTCCTTCATTGGCACTACTTTCTTTGACATTTAGCTTGAGGATATATGTTGCCAATCTTCTTCTTCCCCACTCTCTAGCTCTGGAGACACTGGGCAAATTTATTCTTACTAGACTTTATTAGGCTGTTATTAAATAGGTGTATTCCATGTATGGCCAAGTATCTGTCACCTATATATAAGCTACATCCAAAAAATACAAATATTAGAAACAGAAGCCACCTCCTTGGGGGTGGGGGAGGGAAGGCAGAGAAGAGAACAAGAATTTTTAAGTACCTATTCTATGCCAGATACTGTATTAACTGCTTTACCAATATTATCTTATTTGATCTCCATAACAATCCTATTATAATCCTAGTTATCAGCTGAAGAAACTGAGACAGAGATAGGTAAAGTGACTTTCTTGTGGTCACACAGCTAGTAAGTACACAGGATCAGATTTGAAATCAGGTCTTCCTAACTTCAGATCCAGTACTCTATTCACCATACCACCTAGCCACCTCCAGGTAACCGTTCAATTCTTAAATTGTCTTTTTTTTTTGCACCCTTTGCCTTCAATGGACAAGAATGAGGCATATATAACCTGTGCTCCTATGGTTTTTTATAATTGCCCGATATTTCATCTTTATCAATACTTTTCTGGTGCATTTTGGCAAGATCATTTTTACTCACATAAGTCACTAGAAGGGGATGGATGCTGTCCATTCTGTTAAGTCTTAGGGTGGAAAACAATCGATCTCTCCATTGATTTTATCATATCAACAAATAGCTGCCTCTGTTTTCTAGATCAGAGAACCACCAGTTATGACTACTTTTCTCTCATATGACTTCTGTGGATCTTCAAAAAGAGGTTCAGATTGTAAAGTTGTCCTTTTATATGACATTTTCAAACATCAAGACTCTACTTCAACTTAAAACATTTTTTTTCCTCTCATTAAAGCCTTAATTCTATTTCTGTTAGGAAATTCCATTGTCCCTAACATCTCCCTGACTCTGACTCTAAGACCATATCTACACTACCCCTGCTGCATCTCATTAAGGAAAATATATATATATATTTTTTTTTCCTAATGTATATTTTCTTAATGTATTATATATGTATTTAACTACCTAATCTATATTTATACACACACATATACACCAAATGGCATAGTACCAAATTCATAAAGGAGACATGAATTGGATTATCAAAAAATAAAATAATAATTCCAGGAAATTTTCAATCCCTCTTGGATAGGAAAGGACAAATACAAAAGAAGGATACACAAAAAGAAAAATTTAAACCTTCGAATATTTGAGTACTTAGATTTGAAAGATATGACAGCATTCTGAATGGGAAATTAAAGAATATGTATATTTTTTAACATTGCTAGTACCGATCTTGGTCAAAATGGAGGAGTAGAAGCATGACCTCCTAGAGGCTCCGACTTCCACCTTCCCCAACCAATGTATAAAGGGGACTCTGAACAAACTTTGAAGCTGCAGAACCCACAAAATGCCACAGAGAAGCTAACCTCCCACTGAGGACAGCCCAGCAGGCCAGCAGGAGGAATCTGACAGCACAGTACTCTGGGAGCTGAGCCCAACCCCACGCCAAGGCTTTAGCCCCAGGGCAGGCCTGACCAGCCACTGGCCAGAGGGACGCCAGATCAGCAGCAGCAGTGGCCATTTCCAGAATTATCAACACATAGATGCGAAGGACAAAGTGAGAAGTCAGTGCAGTCTGGACTTTGGGACTCATTAAGTGGGAGTGCGTTGGCCCCATGTGGCAGCTTCAGCTCCTAGCCTGCAGAGTGTAGGGGGACCAAGAGACCAGCCTGAGGGGTAATTGCTCTTCCATTAACCTGCTTGGATCTGGATTGCAGTCTAGAGTGGAGGTCCTGGGGTGCGTGTCCAGCTTGCCAGAGTATGTGGAGACCTCAGAGAAGGCACCCATCTAATACCTCTGGAACCTGAGAAAACCCCAGTGTTTGGAACAAAAACTCCCCTGTCTGGTGGCAGAGTCCTACTGTGGCAAAAAGCCCTGGGGTCAAGTGACTGAGGGGTGAAATGACCAGGCAAAGGAAACATAGCAGACAGAAGATTCCAACATTACACTCCTATTTTGGGGATAAAAAAAGAGCAAAGCATGGAACAGGAGGAAGACAGTGAAGTCAGAACTCCTGCACCAAAAGCTTCAAAGGAAAATACAAGCTGGTTACAGGCCATAAAGGACCTTAAGAAGCAGATAAGAGAAGTGGAGGAAAAATTGGGAAGAGAAATGAGAATGATGCAAGAAAATTACGAAATGAGAGTCAACAGCCTGACTGAGGAAAATAACACTTTAAAAAACAGACTAACTCAAGTGGCAAAAGAGGCTCAAAAAGGCAATAAGGAGAAGAATGCCTTAAAAAACCAAATTTGCCAGATGGAAAAAGAATTTCAAAAGCTCAATGAGGAGAATTATTGCTTCAGAATTAGATTGGAGTAAATGGAAGCTAATGACTTTATGAGAAATCAAGATGCTGTTAAATAGATCCAAACAAATGAAAGAATAGAAGGCAATGTGAAATATCTCATGGGAAAAACCACTGACCTGGAAAATAGATTAAGGAAAGATAATTTTAAAATTATTAGACTACCTGAAAGCCATGATCAAAGTAAGAACCTAGAAATGATCCTCCAGGAAGTTCTCAAAGAAAATTGCCCTGATGTTTTAGAACCAGAGGGAAAAATGGAGGTTGAAAGAATCCACCAATCACCTCCTGAAAAAGATCCCCAAAAGAAAACTCCTAGGAATATTATAGCCAGGTTCTGGAATTCCCAGATTAAGGAGAGAATATTACAAGCAGCCAGGAAGAAACAATTTGAACATTGTGGAAAAACAATCAGGATAACCCAAGATCTGGCAGCTTCTACACTGAGGGATCGAAGGGCTTGGAATATGACAATCCAGAGGTCAAAGAAGCTGGGATTACAACCAAGAATTACCTACCCAGCAAAACTGAGTATGATGTTTCAGGGGAAAATGTGGTCATTCAGTGGAATAGAGGTCTTTCAAGCATTCTTGATGAAAAAACCAGAGTTGAATAGAAAATTTCACATTCAGATACAAGAAGAAAGAGAAGCATGAGAAGGTAAACAGGGAAAAGAAATCATAAGAAATTTATCAAAGTTAAACTATTAAATTCCTACATGGATAAACAATAATTGTAACTGATGAAACTTTTGTCAGGATGAAAATAGTTGAAGGGAATAGAAATATATGTTTATAATGAGGGTATGTGGGCATATGAATACATATGTAAATGCATGTATATATGTTTACAGGTATACATAGAGGGCACAGGACCAATTTAACAGGAAGTGATGATACTTAAAAGGTGAAATTAAGAGGAGAGAGAGGAACATAATGAGAGGAGTTGGGGAGAGACAGAATGGGGTAACGTATCTCATAAAGAAGAGGCAAGGGAAAATGGTTACAATGGAGGGAAAGAATAGGAAGGCAAAAGGGAATGGGTCAACCTTATTCTCATTGAATTTGGCTTGGGGAGGGAATGAAATACACACTAAATAGGGTATCTCACCCTACAGGAGAGTAGGGGGAAGGGGATGAGAGGGGGGATGATGGAAGGGAGGGCAGGCTGGGGGGGAGGGAAGTTGGAAGCATCCATTTTTGAAAAGGGATGGGATCAAAGTAGAGAATAGAACGAGTGGAAGGTGGGATAGGAGGGAGGGAAATATAATCAGTCTTTTACAATATACCTACTATGTTATTGTTTTGCATTAGCTACACATGTACAACCTATACAGAACTGCTTATCTTCCCAGTAAGGGTGGGTGACAAGGGAGGAAGGGAATGAATCTTTAATTCAAAGTTTTAAAATAAAATGTTTAAATATAGATAGATAGATAGATAGATAGATATAATTATTAATACTATTTTACATGTAATTGGGAAATAATATATACAGGCACTGGGGCATAGAAATCCACCATGCCCTACTGGAAAAGTCAAAAGGGGTACAGGAGAAACTATGGGAGAGAGCATATTGGGAGGGGATATCCTGTGGGACTGCTATTTTGGGGCAGTGGGTAGGGGAAAAATGGGGAGAAAATGTGTAACTCAAAATTTTGTGGAAATGAATGATGTAAATCAGAAGTTAATAAAGCCTTTGAAAAGTGGAAATAAAAAAAAACATCACTAGTACCTTTGTAAAAATAAACTGTGTTCAGGCAGATGCATTACAAATAGGCAAAAAGGGCAGAAATATTAAACAAATCTTATGGAGGCCATAATCCAATAAAAGCAATGATTAATAACACAATGAGAAGCAAAATGTATCATTCTAAAAAGGATCCTTAATAATTTTGGATAATGAGTGGGCCAAGAACAAATTATGGAAATAATTTACAACTACTTATAAGACAATTATAGCAATAAGACAATTTACCAAAATTGTTGGAATACAGCAAGAACAGATCTCCAGACATTCTCTCTAGAAAGTCGAACAGTGTGATGTAATGGAAAGAGAACTGACTTTAGAGTCACAGGACCTAAGTTCAGTCTGTCTTGTGTCACTTTTAGTCAAATCATTGAATTTCTCTGGACTTCAGTTTTCTCATCTGTAAAAAGAGGGGTTTGGACTTGATGGTTTCTGAGGTCCCTTCCAATTCTAAATCTATGATTGTATGATAAGTAAAGAAACTAATTTAGACAATAGAATCATTAAATTATCAAGATGTAAAACAAATCCATAAAATTATTACTATTTCTTTGTAGCAATGTTTTTAAATAGAAAAGAAAATCCCAGTGAAAAAAGCTACAAAATGCATAAAATATCTGATGCAATCTACTGAGAAACACTCAAGACTTGTAGAAATTCGATTATAAAATATCTGTTAGAAAGATAAATGAAGGAAGAATGTTATGTAAGTAATTGGAGAAATATTCATTGTTTGAGAATCAAATCTAAGAGACAGATATCTTGCCTCAAAGTCAGGAAGATGTCAGTTCAAGTACTACGTCTGACCATACTGTGATTTGGAGCTAGATTAGCATTCCCAGGCAACTCTCTAGGAGCATAAACTAGGAAAGCTACAGATCTACAATGGTTTAGGAGCATTTTTTGCTAAAAATTTCCTATGTCAATGAAATCACAATTTCAATTAAAAAAATAATTGTAGGACTATGATGTGCTAGACATTTTAAAAAATACTACCTAAATTAATGCACACATCTAGTGTTATGCCAATAAACCTGCCAAGAGAATAGGTAAAATGTTAACAAAATTTATTAAGAGGGACAAAATGTTTAGAAAGGCTGAGGAAACAATGGATGGGGAAATGCAGTTATGAAGAAGGAATAGTACACACAGACCTCAAATTATATCATAAAACAGTAATTATTGAAACTTTGATTTTAGCCAAAATACAGAAAAGTAGATGACTAGAATAGATTAGAGAAGTAAAAATCTGGAAAAAATAAACAAACAGGAAATCAGTAGCCCATTGTTTTACTAATCCTTACTACTTAAGGAAGGACTTCTACTTCTACTTGAATGTCTAGGAAAATGAGCAAGTAGGGTTGTTGTTTTTTTTAAGTTGGTTTAGACCAGTATCTTCTAACATGTACCACAATAAGTTCCAAGTGGATATGCAAACTGAACAGGAAAGGTCACATCTTTTTAAAAATTGGAGGAAAATGGAAAGAGGCAGTTTTCACAACTATAATTATGAGAAGAATTCAAACAAGGCAAAATCAAAACAAGACATAGAAGAGATCATAAAATAGAAAAATAGCAATTCTGATTACATAAAATTAGGAAGCTTTTTCATCAACAAAATCAGTGTTGCCAGGAAAACAATGGGAACTCTTAATTGGGGGGGAAAAGTCTGCGCATCAAATATATCTGATAAATGAATGAAAAAGTATTTATCAAGCCCCTATACAGCAAATATTGTGCTAAGTGCTAGGGATATAAATGCAAACAAGAAAGCAATAAAATCCTTGACCTCAAGGAGCTTACATTCTGTTTGAGGAAGAGAAGTAGTGTGGAGGCAGGAGTATCAATTAATTGGACAAGATAAGTCAAAAACTCACCAATCAGAGCTCAGGATTCTGGGGGTTGGTGGTATAGCAGGGAGAAAGCTAGAAAGTGTCAATGTGGACAAAATAAAGTGAAAGCTCACTAATTAGAGCCCAGGGATAATTTGTCTTATATGCAGTTTATATATGGGAAAAATACAGATATGAGACCAAGAATCCTTACCCAAGAGGGCAGATAATCAACAAACACTTAAGAGCATATACTCTGTCCAGCTCTGGGCTAGTTTCTGGGGACATGAAGAAAAGATATTAAACAATCCCTGCTCTCAAGGAAATTAGCTTCTATTTGGGAAGATGACATGTATAAATATGTGTATATGCAGATATATGTATATATACATGATGAGGTGCTGGCTCTGGGAACCCCCTTGAGCTCTCCTTGATTCTTTGAGGTCCAGGTTCTGGGAACCCCACTTGAACTCTGATTAAATCTTCCTATTTGATGAGGCATTTGCATGAGGCCATAAGCCTTACATTGTGGCTGGGCCCAGACCTCTGTTACTAGCCTAGCCCTCCATTGTCCATCTACTTCTCACCCTTGAGCTTATCTAAATATCAATCCACCCTTGAACTGGCCTAGCCCATCATTGCTTGTAGTCTCCAGGTAGCCTCCAGCAACTTCCCACCCTTACTCACTCATTGACCTCATCTGACTTCTCCTGAAGACCCTCCCCAAACTCCTCCTCTAGACCACCCCTAGATTCCTTCCATACAACTTTCTGTATATAAAACCCCATCTCACAACATGTGGTGTGAGAGCACCATAGAATGACCTAGCACAGACTTACTCTGTGTCAGATGATTCTGGCCTGCTTGCCCAATGCAAGCCTTACAGATACCTAGGCTCCTTAAGAGTCTACACAATATGTTGAGCTTTCAATGAACTTTTAATAAACTTTGCTTTTCTTTGGCTGAGAAGACTTGAGTTGAATTCATTTGGCAGGACCCTGCGTGTTGGCGTTTTGGGGTCTCCAAAGAAACCCTAACCCTCTTTATGGGTGACCTCTTCATAAATATGTGTATATATACTCATATATAGAGAGAATAATTACAAAGTTATTAAATAAAAAATAGCTAAGGAAAAAGGGGGCTATAAATTAGAATTAGAGAGAGTTTCATGTGGAAGATTATAACTGAGCTCCATCTTAAAGAAAGTGAGGAATTTTATAAGACAAATGTATAAAGAGTGTGCATTCCAGGCATAATGGGGGAAGCAAACTGGATAGGAGGAAAAAATGCCATGTGTAGGGAAATGACTAGGTCAGTTTGGTTGGACCATAGAATTTTAGAAAGAAAGAATAAGGCTAGAATGACAGACTGAGTCTAGGTAGGTGAAACCAAACAGGTGAAAGCGACACAGAGGAGTCTATATATTATAGTAAAGGCAATAAGGAGCTACTGGTGTTTACTAAGTTGTTGCTGTTGGTCCTTCGTTCTTGAAGAAGACCATGACATCAGGAAGGTTTCATGACAGAATAAAATCACCAGCCTCATTCTGTCCTTTAGAGCCATCTAGGTCTCGTGGTAAGATATAGATCAGAACAACTGGAGATGGCCCCAGATGTGGTGGGAAACCTTAGCCTTTTTAAGCTTACCAGGTCTCACTTTGTCCAAGGCAATGCCCATTCATTAAGGTTAGGTAAGAAATGAGTCAAAGAATGGCCTCTTTTACCTAGTCAAATAAAAACAAAATCAATTTGGGAAGGGAAAACTCTCAAGGTTTCTAGCCAAAACAGAAACAATTGGTATTTACACTCATTCTGAGCCATCAGATCCCAAACAAAGTGAGGTTTAGACTAGGACCTATTGTTGGCCAATCAATAAGAGCCAGAGTGATTTGAGTTTAAGGCATGGTCCTTAAAAAAGAAATCTAGCCCATAAAACCAAGATATCTCACAAGGTTTCATGATCAAAATTCATATTCCTTTGGGCAGAGCACCTGCAGATAAGGGTATGACTACCTATGTGGACAGAGGGGGAGGAGGGAAGGAGAGAAAGAAGGAAGGAAGGAAGGAAGGCAAGCAGGAAGGAAGGAAGGCAGGCAGGAAGGAAGGAAGGAAGGCAGGCAGGCAGGAAGGAAGGCAGGAAGGAAGGAAGGAAGGCAGAAAGGAAGGCAGGAAGGCAGGAAGGAAGGAAGGAAGGAAGGAAGGAAGAAAGGAAGGCAGGAAGGCAGGAAGGCAGGAAGGAAGGAAGGAAGGAAGGAAGGAAGGAAGGAAGGAAGGAAGGAAGGAAGGAAGGAAGGAAGGAAGGAAAGGAGACAGCAATTGCTCTAAAGTCATGGTCATACGGCATCTGCTATTTAGGAAAATCACTCTGACAGCTTTGTGGAACATGGATTGGAGCGGGAAGAGACTTGAGACAGGGAGAAGAATTAGGATATCATTCCAATAGTGCAGGTAAAGGATGAGCCTGAACTCAAGTGGTCATTGGGTAATAGTTTACATGCAAGAGATGTTGTGAAGGTAAAAATGGCAAAATCTGTCAATTTGCTAATATGTTTGCTTTGACAGAGAAAGAGGAGTTGAAGGTATGGTAAAGTTATGAAACTAGAAAAATGGAAGGATAATGTGCCCTTTCTTGAAATAGGGAGGTTTATAGAGAGGTGAGATTTTGGGAAAAATTAATGAATTTCATTTTGGACAAGTTGATGTGTCTCCAGGATGTCTTCAGGACATATAGTTTGAAATTTCTTTTTTTGTTGTTGTTTTTTTTTAAATTAAATTTAATGTTTATTTTCATTTCCACAAGATTTTGAGTTATAAATTTTCTCCCCATCTTTCCCCTACCCACCACCCCAAAACAGCAATCCCACTGTATACCCCCACCCCAATCTGCTCTCTCCTATATCCTCCCCCATCCCCCCTCCAACTTTCCAGTAGGGCAAGATGGATCTCTATACACCAGTGCCTGTATATTTTATTTCCCAGTTGCATGTAAAAAAAAATAATAATTTTTTTTTAAACATTTGATTTTAAAAATTTGAATTCCAGATTCTTTCCCTTCCTCCCTTGTTACCCTCCCTTACTGGGAAGATAAGCAATTCAATATAGGTTGTACATGTTTAGCTAAGCAAAACATTTCCATAGTGGATATATTGTGAAAGACTGACTATATTTCCCTCCATCCTGTCCCACCCCCCACATGTTCTATTCTCTACTTTGACCCTGTCCCTTTTCAAAAGTGTGTGCTTTCAACTTCTATCCCCCCCAACCTGCCCCCCCCTCCATCATCCCCCCTCTCATGCTCTTCCCCCCTACTCTCTTGTAGGGCAAGATACCCTATTTAGTGTATATGTCATTCCTTCCCTAAGCCAAATTTAATGAGAGTAAGGTTAACCCATTCCCTTTTGCCTTCCTATTCTTCCCCTCCATTGTAACAGTTTTCCCTTGCTTCTTCTATATGACATAATTTACCCCATTCTGTCTCTCCCCATCTCCTCTCATTATATTCCTCTCTCACCTTTCAATTTCACCTTTTAAGTATCATCCCTTCCTATTCAATTGATCCTGTGCCTTCTGTCTATGCATGCCTGTACACATATATACACACATATATATGTATTCATACGCCCATATTCCCTCCTATATAGACATATATTTATGTATACATACATACATATATACATATATACACACACACACATTTATATTCCCTTCAACTATTCTCATACTGAGAAAAGTTTCATAAGATACTATTATCATTTTTCCATGTAGGAATGTAAATAGTTCAACTTTGATAAGTTTCTTATGATTTATTTTCCTTGTTTACCCTCTCATGCTTCTCTTGCATCTTGTATCAGAATGTCAAATTTTCTATTCAACTCTGGATTTTTCATCAAGAATGTTTGAAAGTCCTCTATTCCATTGAATGACCATATTTTCCCCTGAAACATGATACTCAATTTTGCTGAGTAAGTGATTCTTGGTTTTAATCCCAACTCCTTTGACCTTTGGAATATCATATTCAAAGCCCTTTGATCCTTCAGTGCAGAAGCTGCCATAGCCTATGTTATCCTGATTGTGTTTCAATATTCAAATTGTTTCTTCTTGGCTGCTTGTAATATTTTCTGCTTGATCTGGGAAGTCTGGAGCCTGGCTATAATATTCCTAGGAGTTTTCTTTTGGGGATCTTTCTTTTCCTTAACTTTTTGGTCTTTTTTAATTTGTTTACTTTTAGTTTACAAGATTCAATTCTACAATTCCTTGAGCTTCAAATTTTTTCACCTTCCCCCCCTCCTCCCCATGGCAGTATACCATCAAGTATAGGTTCTGCAAATACTTTCACATTAGACATTAGTCAGGTTATAAAGAAGGATTGTATTGGATGAAATGCACAAGGGGAAAGAGGAGACAAAACCAAACAAGGAAAAGAAAAACAGAGAGCAGGTAGTTTGCTTCAATCAGCATTCAAATTCTGTTCTTTCTATTTTGGGGATCTTTTTAAAGAGGTGATTGGTGAATTCTTTCAACCTCTATTTTTCCCTCTGGTTCTAAAGCATGAGGACAATTTTCCTTGAGAATTTTTTTTTTTTGCTTTTTGGAGGGCAACTGGGGTTAAGTGACTTGACTAAGGTTACATGGCTAGTTTTTGTGTTAAGTGTCTGAGGCCGGATTTGAACTCAGGTCCTCTTGACTCCAGGGCCTGTGCTCTATTCACTGTGCCACCTAGCCACCCTTTAAGAATTTCTTGAAGGATGATTTCTAGGTTCTTTAAAAAAATAACGTTTTTTTTTTTAATCAAAAATCATGGCTTTCAGGTAGTCTAATAATTTTTAAATTATCTCTCTGGGATGTATTTTCCATGTCAGTGGTTTTTCCAATGAGATATTTCACATTGCTTTCTATTTTTTCATTTGTTTGTATCTGTTTAACAGTATCTTGATTTCTCATAAAGTCACTAGTTTCCATTTGCTCCAATCTAATTCTGAAGGAATGATTCTCTTCAGTGAGCTTCTAAGATTCTTTATCCATCTGGCAAATTCAACTTTTTAAGGCATTCTTCTCTTTGTTGGCTTTTTGAGCCTCTTTTGCCATTTTAGTTAGTCTATTTTTTAAGGTGTTATTTTCTTCTCTCAGGTTGTTGACTCTCTTTTCATGATTTTCTTGCATCATTCTCATTTCTCTTCCCAATTTTTCCTCTACTTCTCTTATTTGGTTTTCAAAATCCTTCTTAAGCTCCTGTATGGCCTGTAATCAGTTCATATTTTTCTTGGAAGCTTTTGATGCAGGAGTTCTGACTGTTTTCTTCCTCCTGTTCTATGCTTTGATTCTTTTTGTCCCTTTGATCCCTTTTTGTCCCCAAAAAAAGGAATCCAAAGTCGGATTGCTGTGCTTTCTTTGCTTCCTTTGCTTGCTCATGTTGTCACTCTATTGAGTCACTTGACTTTTCAGCTTTTTGCCACAGTAGAACTCTGCTTCCAGAGAGGAGAGCTTTGTCCCAAATCACTGGGGTTTTTGCAGCTGCCAGAGCTATTACTTGGGTGCCCTCCTGGAAGCCTCCACATGCTCTGGCACCTGGTCATGCATGCTAGGACCTCCACCCTGGACAGCAATCCAGACCCAAGCAGGTTAAAGCAAGAGCAATTGCTCTCAGACTGGTCACTTAGTCCCCCTACAATCTGAAGGCCAGGAGCTCTGAAGTAGCCATGCTGCAGAGGCTGCACAGGCACCACACTTCAGCCACTTCTCCCTTCAGGGGGCAGAGGCCAGACCACACTCCCAGACCCCCTGTTCTCACACCACACTAATCTCTCACTTTTTTTTTTTTTTTAGCATTTATGGGTTAATAACTCTGGAAACCACCACAGCTGCTGCTAATCCATTCTCTTAAAGTCTCTCCAGCTGGTGGCTGGTAGGGGGCCACCCTGAGGCTAAAACTGAGGGTTCACGGGGGCTGGTTCTGCTCCCAGTGTGCTGCAAGCAGGAGGTTTGTTTCTCTCTATCACTTTGTGGGTTCTGTAGCCCTAAAGTTTGTTTAGAGTCATTTTTTTATGGGTATTTGAGGTGGTTATGGAGGGAGCATACAGAGTTTTCTTGCTTCTATGCCGCCATCTTGGCTCCACCCCTAGTTTGAAATTTCTAATAGCTGTTTGGTGATGTTGGACTTAAGCTTAGAAAAGTCTGGGGTTAGATATGTTCATCTGGGGGTCGTGTGCATCATGTGCATACAGATGACAATTCAACAAAGATAATAATTCATCCTTGGGAGTTGCTGAGGTCACCAAATCAGCCTGAGGAATCTATTAAAAGAAAAGTATCAAGAAAGAGGACAGAGCCTTGGGGTTACACCCACAGTTTAGTGGCTTGATACAAATGATGAGAGGGTCGACTTTGAAGGAGTAGTCAGATAGGTAGTTTTGATGGGGTACAGGTTCTGGGAAACCTCTTCAACTCTGATTGAATCTTCAGATTGATGAGGCATTTTCCTGAGGCCATAAACTTTTCATTATGGCTAGGGCCAAATCTCTGTTACTCTTAAACTAGCCTAGCCCTCAGTAGTTTAGCTACTTCACACCCTTGATCTTATCAAAATATCTATACCCAAATCTGTTATCCCTAAATTAGCCTAGCCCTCCATTGTCTGTCATCTCCAGGTAGCCTTTAGCTACTTCCCCCACCCTTAATCCCATTCCTGGAGTCTGACCTCAGTTCCATCAAAGATCTTCCTTAGACTCTTCTTCAAGACCCTCCCCAAACCCTTCCTCTAGACCACCCCTAGATCCTCCCACAGTCTTTCTGTATATAAGATTCACCTTGCCTCCATGAAGGGGCTGAGAATAATCTAGTGCAGACTCACTCTGTGTCAGATTATTCTGGCCTGCTTGTGTTGACAAGTGTGACCAATACTTAGGCTCCTTAAGAGTTTACCCATTATGGAGAATATTTAATAAACTTTGCTTTACTTTGACTAAGTGAAGGCTTGAGTCGAATTCATTCGGCAGGACCTGGTGTGTTGGACCTGTTCAAGCAGCCCTAAAGCCCAAACCTCAACATTATATCCAAACCCAGAAAGGTGAAGGTGTCCAGGAGGATGTACTAGTCAACAGTGTCACATGTAAGAGAACTCAGGAAGGCTGAGGACTGAGAATATCAGAGAATTCTTTGGTGTGAGAAGATAATAGATAATTTTCTAAAATGGACTGAGATGAATCTTGACTCTACCATTATGTTGAGGTTTAGGGTTTAGGGGTCCCTGAGACCCCAAAATACCAACATGCCGGGTCCTGCCTGAGAATTCAATCTAGTGCAGACTCAGTCTGTGTCAGATTATTCTGGACCCCTTGTCCAATATAAGAGTCACAGATACTTAGGCTCCTTAAGAATCTACTCATTATGGCAAATCTTAAAGAAACTTTGTTTTACTTTGGCTGAGAGAAGACTTGAGTTGAATTCATTCGGTAGGACCCTGTGTATTGATATTTTGGGGTCTCCAGCACTCCTAAGCCCTAAACCTCAGTGATTTTACTAACTTTGCAATTCTGAGCAGTTTCTTTAACCTTCTTAGTTTTTCATCTGTGAAATGGAGATAATAACACTTAATTTACCCATTCCAACAATATAAAAGGATAATGGTGACCTTAGGACAAGTGATCTTAAAGGTCCAACTACCTCATTTTGCAGCAGAGAAAACTAAATCCCAGAGAGGTTAAATAAATTTCCCAAAGTCACACAGGTAGTAAGGGGCAGAGCTGAGACTCAAACCAGATTCATTGACTCCAAATACAGGTCTCTTTTCACTATACTATGCTGTGAAGCTTCAGGTTTCCTCAATCTACTTGTTGGCTACAAGCCCCCTTGTCCCCACCACCACTGTAGCAAACCTTATGTGCTCTCTCAAGTCTTCCCTCTTTCCCCTATAATCACCCAATCCTTATCTCATTCCTTCAGAATTCTTCTAGGCTTCTGGAGTTAATCCAATCAATTTACTAGAATGGAGGACTATAATGGCTTCTGGTTGTGCAGAACCATGACATCAGGGAGGTGATGACATGACTTGCAATTGACATTGATTTGTGTGAGGGAGGGCTATGCAAGGTCACGAGCCTCACTTTCTCCTCTGGAGCCATCTGGGTCCAATGGCCAGATATTGATCCAGAAGACCAGAGATGGCTCAGGATACACTGGCCCTTTTAAGCTAAGGTCTTTTCAAGTGCTAATTTTGAGCCAGGCAAAGCCCATTCAGTGAATAGGCCTCTTTAAGAAGTGAATCAAGGGATGGCCACTTTAAATTAAAAAATATAAGTCAAACTGGGAGGGGGAGGCCCTTAGGGTTGCTGGCCAAAAGAGAAACAGTTGAGTGGTTTTAGGCAAGTCACTTAACCTCTTTTGTGCCTCACTTTCCTTATTTGTAATATGGAGTTAGACTTAATTCCATGAAAACAATAATAAAAAACAATAACAAAAAACATATATAACCATTATGGATTTACAAAATACTTTATAAACATCTCATTTGATCCTCAGCATGATCCTTTGAGGTAAGAAGAGCAAAATATTATCCTCATTTTACAGATGAGGAAACTGAGGCCCAAAGATATCAAGTCGCTTTGCTAGGACTCAAACCCAGATCCCCCGAAGCTAAGTCCAGGGCTATATCCATAATAGTGTGCTGTCAAGCCGAATGAGTAATGTGGGAATTTCAGATGCTGTGGCAGGGTCAATGGTAAGTTATTTTTGGTCAAGGGAGCTTTGCCTCTCAAATCATAACATATGGAAAGCCTACTCTGTCAGAGAGACATTTTGCACTTTTCCTTAGACGTTGGGGATATGAGAAAAGAAAAAGCATCTCTGTCCTGTTTTCTGATGCTTTTCAATTTCCTTAGAAAGTAGTGGCAGCCGACTTAACTAAAACTGCTGTTGAAGTAGCACCTGCAGTTCCAGGAGGTGGTGACTCGTAGAGAACAAAACCAGAATGTGAAACAGTCAGCTCTAAAGCTCATTAACAAGTTCATGTTCCCCTAGTTTTGGTTCCCATCCAGTAAGCCTGAGTTTCTGTCTCCCTCTTAGGGTACCATTATCACTTTTCTCCTCTTTTCCCCCTTTGAACTCTCCAGCTTTTGTTTTCTGTACTTGCCCAATAGAAACTGTCAGGCTTGCAATTGTCTCCAGAGTTTCTCTAAAAAATGAAGGAAGAAAGTGAAGAAAGAGCAGGAAAGAGCTTATTTTTAGACCTTTGTTTGACTTTAATGAGGTGAAGGGACTTTTGTAGAACACCACAGCTCCATATCCTGACAGCATGCAACTGCACTGCCATATGGCACCTGGTCCCTGCCGAAAACAGAATTCTTGAAAATGAAGCTAGAGGAAGAAAAACATCAAGTCAGTCATTTTCTGGTAATATCATTTTTACAACTCTTCACATGATATTGTTGTTTAGAGGAGGAACAGAGATAAAGCAAGAACTCATTGTCCTGGAGACAACATAACTGCTTTAAAGAATTCCCAGTTTGCTGAGTATTGTGGACCAGATTGCTTTAACATATCTGCACAATTGCTTCTTCACATCCAAAATGGCACTTACAAAGATTAAAATATGACTTGGGTGCTTGACCCAGCTCTTCTATTTGCTGGCTAATGACCTTGGGCTAATTATTTCATTTCTCTGGGCCTCAGTTTCCTCATTTACAAAATGAAGAAATTAGAATGGACTCCCAAATCCCTTCCAATATTCTGTAATTAGGTGTAAAAAGCTCCTGAGTTCCAATTTATGCTATTTAACTTTCTTTTTGGTGAGTGAGGAACTAACCCCTAAACAAGGAACAGACTAAGGAATTTTCCTTTATTCCAATTAAATATTTCAATGTATTTAACAAATGTTAATTGAGCACTTTCTTTGTACAAGGCACTGTCCTGGGAGTTCTGGGGATGCAAAAATGTGTGTGATACAGTCCCTGCCTTTACAAAGTTAACAGGGGAATTGAATTTTCAATCTAATAAAACATTTTTCTTAGGTTAGAGTTAAACTTCTGTGTAGAAACATTAAAATGAAAACTATAAGCACAAAGTAAAATTAGAACTCTTCAGTTTAATATGATTATTATTTCAAAAGGAACTATATATCTCTCTCTTCTGGGTAGGTAGGAGGCAGCTCCAAGACATTTTAATAACTTCACCCATTTGGCACCAGAAGGACATGTGTGCACATATTACCTGGGAGGGGGAAGGATGAGTGGCAGTGAACTTCACCTGGACCCAATTCAATATGAATGACAAAACCAATTCAAAAGCTGGTATGAGACCCTAGCCTCAAGGAAACTTCAGTAGCAGGGAAAGGCTACAGAATCCTGTCTTGCCTCTCTTTTGAGCTGTGACACCAACATCATAAAAAAGTGAAATATCCAGCTCTACCACAGTGAGGTAGACAAATGTCAGGAGAGATTTTCTTCCTGAAAACAGGTTGCAAACACTATTGGTGGGGAATTGTGGAAGAGGCACTGGATGGCTTTCTTGAGACCTGCAGAGAGATGGAGGAGAAACTACTAGAAAAAGTATTAGTGTATAGTCCCACCTATGAAGAACATGACTGGAAGGAACTAAGTCCATACAGGTCTTTGGGTAAGGGCTGGTCACTGACAAGGTTTAGTATTTTCCATGAGCACTAAAGAGTTCCACTGGTTTTATTTATTTATTTTTTTGCTTTTTTTTTTGGAGGGTCAATTGGGCTTAAGTGACTTGCCGAAGGTCACATGGCTAGTCAAGTGTTAAGTGTCTGAGGCCAGATTTGAACTCAGATCCTCCTGACTCCAGGGCCAGTGCTCTATTCACTGTGCCACTTCGCTGGTTTTCTTTGACCCATAAATTGTATATTTTTATTTTTTAAGCTTTAGCACCTATGTGTTTGCAAGGAGTGGAGGAGGGGAGGTTGGTAACAGCATACTGAGTGATATCATGAAATGAAATTCCACAGACATGTGAGAAATCTCCCAAACCGTATCCGGGGCTTTATGTCATGTGGGAGCATGACTAAGTGTTGTTCAAAATATCCACTAGGTTTTATCATTAGAAATCTATTATTTGTAGCAGAAACATGAGAGTAAATTAAATAGTTACTTCCTATGACTTTAAAAGTTTAATAATAAAATATAGGGGAAGCAGAAATGAGGTAAGACTCTGAGAGGAGTTTAGGGCATTGAAACAATGACATGTGGGATCCCTCTGAAGGAAGGGGCAACAAAAAACAGGACTCTGGGTTCAAGGAGAGGACAGAAGACAGAAAGGACCACACCTGGCAGCCTCTGGAGACTTCAGGTAAGGTCAGTTAACCAAAGAAGGCTCCAAGACATGACAAAAATGCTACATGAGACAACGTGCTTTGAACACTCTGAGGTCCACATAAGAATCATAGCTCTAGACCTCAAAGGGGCCTCTGGGGTCATCTAGTTCAACCCTCTCATTTCACAGGTGAAGAAACTGAAACACAGAGAGTGAAAGTGGCTTACACTGGAGGCAATTAGGTGGTGTACCAGGGAGAGTCCTGGCTCTGAAGTCAGGAGACCTGAGTTGAAATTCAGCCTCAGAAGCTTACTAGCTGTTCGACCCTGGGCAAGTTATTTAATCTCTGCCTCAGGAAATAGTACCTGTCTCCCAGGATTGTTGTGATAATTAGATGAAATAATATTTTTAAAGTGCCCAGCAGAGTGTCTGACACATAGTAGGTGCTTTACAAATGTTTATTCCATTCCAAGGTTACCAGAATGGTAAGTGTCAAAGGCAGGATATGAATCTATATCTTCAGTGTATCGAAGAAATGGATACCAAAAACCAAAGTTGAAACCCTTCATCACTTTAGGAAATGAATTTTCTGAGAATTTAAAAAATAGTGTTCACATGTAAAAGGACTGAAATTGATCTTGCTGCATGATTTTTATTTACTTCAAATTAAATACTTTGTCATTTTATTTGTATTTTCTCATTATTTTGTTCATAGAATGGGCATTGGATGAGGGCTCAAGCTGTATTTCCCTCCCACATTAAATCCATGCTATATGATTTCATAGCTAATACACTAATACATATATATATATATATGCATACATATATATGTGATCCATGCTCTCTAAAACCACTTTTTTTTTAATAGCTTAACTGATGCTCAGATATATCCACAAAAGTCATCTTAGCTAACCTGGCTCACCTGTGCTTGCCTTCTGCATCACATCAAGTAAGTGCATCTAAAAGCTTAAGCTGAATGATAACTCAAACAATGGGGCTGGGCCTGGTTCTCATACTCCATCACAATATCAGGGGGTATTACAGAATGCCCCAAATATTAGACCTGGGACATAGTCAAAGTAAAGCCAAGAAGTCCCTCTGGAAGGGTGGCAGCCTGTCAATCATAGGAGTACAAGAGTCCTGAGGGAAACTGGGTGCTCCCCCTAGCAACACTCCTAATTGAGCGATGTGTCAAAAATCAGGAGACTGTTCCTATTTCCAGTTTCCCTGGGGGGTTTCACAGCACTGCAAATCAGAACAGATGGTTGCCACCTGGTGTTAGCCAGGTGAGTATTATAAATCCCATTTTTAAGTTGGAAAAGAACTCAGAGGGGAACGTTGACTTGGCTACATCAGGCAGAGAAATCACTGTGTTTTTAGGATAGGAAGGAAATACCAAAAGAATAAAAACATTGAAAAAAATCAACATGGAATTGAATACATGCAAGACATTTTAAAGATTAGAATGCTCTTCATTATCTGTGTTGGTAAGGGACAGGGAGGGTGAGTGGGAGCTTTGGCAAATAAGTAGAATCATTTGAGTTTCCTCTGCTTTCACTATTAACTTATATTAAAGGTATTACTGTACTAATAAGGGAGATGGTAAAGTGACAATGAGCATTTGCAACATTAAGAAAAACAAAAGGATTTAATATCTCACAAATTAGATAATCAGCCTCTGGATAAGTCACAAAATATGAACAGACCTTTTATTTAAAGGAACATCTGGCTGATACTAAACAAAATATGTTTGGCTGAAACTCGGAAAGGAAAGGAAAGGAAAGGAAAGGAAAGGAAAGGAAAGGAAGGGAAGGGAAAGGAAGGGAAGGGAAAGGAAAGGAAAGGAAAGGAAAGGAAAGGAAAGGAAAGGAAAGG